>NC_089840.1:46222969-46526623 GCF_035609145.1 Eleutherodactylus coqui
AGAGGCGGTACAACAGGGTACTAGAATCTCCATGCCCGCCTGTTTGACATCTTGTATCCAAACTAGAGGCGGTAAAGCAGGGTACTAGAGCCTCTATGCTCACTCATATCACATCTTGTATCCCAGCTAGAGGCGCTACAACAGGGTTCTAGAGCCTCCATGTCCCCCGTATCACATCTTGTATCCAATCTAGAGGTGGTACAACAGGGTACTAGAGCCTCCATGCTCACCCATATCACATATTTTATCCAAGCTAGAGGCAGTACAACAGGGTACTAGAGCCTCCATGCCCGCCTGTATCACATCTTGTATCCAAGCTAGAGGCGGTACAGCAGGATACTAGAGCCTCCATGCCCGCCCGTATCACACCTTGTATCCAAACTAGAACAGGGTACTAGAGCCTCCATGCCCGCCCGTATCACATCTTGTATCCAAAATAGAGGCAGTACCAGAGCTTCCCTTCAAGAGGTCAGTTTTCTGCAATAAACTATCCTTTAGCTCTGATATTGTAATTACTTACTTACAATCACACAGAGAAAGTTTCATTCGAGTCCAACAACTCTTCGTATGGAAGGAATTTTTTTCTATTACGATGAGGCTGCTTTTACAAGACCGAGAAAATCGTGCAAGATTTCCTGCATTGTGAGACGCACAACTCTCGCACAAATATGTTTCGAATGGGGGAATATATACGAGATATTTTTTTCCCAAGTCACATTGCGGGAAAAATAATTGCAGCATGTCCTTTTTCTCGGATGCATCGCCCATTGTTTTCAATGGTGCGGGCAAAGATTGTACAGCGAGACTTCCCTGAAGTCATGCGGGGGGAGTTTTGACACAAAAATGCCTTGCATCTCTGGGAAAATTGTACGTTCCCAAGCTCGGGATATCAGGCCGAGTTTCACGGACCAACATCGCGCTCGCCTGTGTGAAATTAGGCTGAGTGTTGAGTGCAGTCCATAGCAGCAGCGTTGACCACCAGTCCTTTCCTCTGGTCAACAGGGATGGTCACATAATCAGTGCCAGTGATGTTCGTCATACGTGGCGAATTCCCAACCACGAATGACAGAGTGATGCACTCAACGCCACCGCTATCCGCTGCATTCTCTTCGTGAGACAGTCTAAAGTGGCCAGGAGCTTCAAGTTAGGAATCATGTCCACCACCGTGTTTTCACTGCGTATCACATGCACAGCCGCAAGATACGCGGTGAATGGAGTCAATGGACTTTCATTGTTCCATGCAAGCCTGCGAGTGGACACTGCATATCGAAAAAAAAAAATTTAAATCACACCTTGCATGTCCATGAGTGTGATACATAGGCATGCCCATTGCCGTACGCGGTCTCTGCTGGCAGCGTTGTACACATACGGCCGTGGGCATGAATCCTTATGTCTTTGCTTCTTGCGATCATTTGGAAGTGAGACCCCTACCAATAGTAAATTGCATAGTTAACAGCCAGGCTCCAGCTATTGGGGAACTACAAGTTGCAGAATAGCATGCTGGACAAATGTATTGACTCCTGCATATATAATACATATCGTGATTGGCAATGATTTACAGAAACGCAGATTAGGACCCGGCTGAATCACTGCGGCACATGTCCCATGTTATCCTACATTTTCTGGCTCTATTCCCCCATGAATCACTTCTCTCTAGCAATGACAAGTCAAAGTTTTAACACAACATTCCTACATAATAGCGGAATAGCTGACATGCCTCTCTACAGCAACCTGTCCAGCCAGGTACAGGCGGTCATGTGGCAGGATCTGACCAATCACAGTGCTCGGAGACAGAGGGCTTAAAGAGTTGCAGGAGAACAGGTGTATGTGTTACAGGTGAGCAGCAGCAGCAGGACAGGTGTGCTTCATAGGGGCTTGGTGAGTATACTGCTGGGCAGAGACCTGGGAGCAAGGGATTCACTACTTACATCTATTGTAGGTACTTATAGAATGATGTAGCAGTGCTGAGTTTGTCATATGATATAATGGATTAGTTGTGGTTTTCCATAACTTCAGGATAACTTTGGCATTAATTCACTGTGCAGAAAAGGAACCATTGTATGAAGACTTGTGACTTTATATACTGTAGATCTAGTGTTACAGATGTGGTATTGCTGAGTTTATGTGCTCTTTGTGTTTGTTCTCTGGTCTTTTGTAGAAGGGTAAGTTATCCCAGGTCATAAGTCTAAGACAACGGTACAATGACCAACTCGGCTCTGCTATATTAGGCTTTGCTCTTTACCAACATGTTGTTTTGTACTTTGACAGATTCCTCCAATCTAGCTTATTTCCAGTGTACAATAGTTCTATATTTGGAATGATTCTTTTTCTACCATGGATGTCTGCAGAGATCTAGCAGAGATGAGTTTGCTATTTGGTATGAAAATCATGGAGAAGTGGAGTTTTTATTATCTGTGGTGTTACTCAGGACTGCATAAAGTTACTAAATTAGCAACCTGAGGTTGTAATTAGATGAGTGCGATGTAGGTCAGTGAAAAATTACCCGTTTCACCTGCGGCTCATTATTATATAATGCATATATATTATTTTTCCCTGCTTGTATGATGTGTTTTTTAAAAATTTTTTTTTATTTTGGTTTTTTTTTTTTCAATCCTATGTTCCGTACTTGGACAGTCGCTCCGAGTGAAAAATTGTTTGTTTGTGTTCAGGAACCCATTCAGTGTTATTTCCCTATGTGAGTTCTACCCATCTCTGAATCAGATGGAACGTCCCCCATGTGAATAGACCCTCAGTCATTTCCCACTGAGCAAGCAAAGCAATGCCCCCTGACAAGTTCCGCTCTGCTAGTACACATCCCTGTATGTTTGCTGTATATCAGTAATATGATACATGGTGTCTAAAACATTGGTGCCGACAGATTGCTATGTCTTTGCATTATTTTAAAGGGCTGCTGACCTCACACTTAGTGTTTGACATATATCTCATAACCCCCTGTATTATATATATTGCTGATGTAACTATCTCTGGAGGTTCTCCACACTGGAGATATGTAGCATTAAATGGTTATAATAGAGGTCTGGGAGGTTTCTGGACATTCTGTTGCTCGGCACACTTCTAATCCCTCCCAATCTGAAATGGCTGATACCTGGGAGCAATAGATTGCATTGAAAAGTGCAGTATATGGGGGAAAGGGAGAGACTTTAGCATGGGTGGTAGAGACCTTTCAGGGGCAAAGTGGCCCTTGAGATGTAATTTTAAAAGGGTTGTCAATTTGTAAACCTGTTAATGGCCTATCCTCAGATTTGGTTATCAGCATTAGGGCTTCTACCCACTAGCTTTTTTCATTTTTTAACGCTGTGATAGACCTGTGTTTTTTGTTAATTTTTAATGTTAAAATCGGAAGCTTCTGCTTTTTTCCCCCTAACATTAGAAAGTCCCATTAAAAAAACGCAGTGCTAAGAAAAACTCTAGTGGGTAAAAGCCCTTAGGTTGGTGGGATTCTGTTAACATGGACCCCCACCGATCAGCTGTTCTTTGGGCGTTTGTATTTTCAGCTGATTCCTGCAGACAGCTCCGTTCTCACTGCAGTGGCCTGGCTTGGAATTGCAGGTCAAGGTCCCATTACTTTGGCATGTAATTCCAAGCCTGACCACTGCAGTGAAATTGGAGCGATCTGCTTCTTGCAGGAATCCTGTGGGCTGATGCACTTGTGTACTGAGCCAACAGATACTGATCAGTGGGTGTCCTGGGCATTGGACTCCCGCCCATCTACTATTGATGACTTATCCTGAGGACAATTGCCCAACCCCTTTTAAAGGTCCTATACTGAAATGCAAAACTTCTCCCCCTCCTCCACCACCTACCAAGAGTCATTTATAGCACTGGTGGTGTCTGGCATGTGCCTACTCGGGTACCAGGGTATGGGAGCATCTACTAATGTGTGTGTGTGTGATGATATTTGCAGTTCTGTACGATGGACACAAGAACATGAAGGCTGTGCCCACTCGGTGGCAATACCTGCTGGTTTTTCTACTACGCTTAAACAGCATTTGTTGCTAAAGGGCATTTAGGTGTGGCCCTTGCATGTAAAAAGCTCACGCCCCATATTGTGCATCCTGCTGCTGGGGAGAGGCCCTGCTTGTGGTAGACAGACTGTACATCAACTGATCATTTATCTTTATTAACCACTAATATATATATATCAGAACTTTTTTAAATCAGTTCAAGTCGCTGGATTAAATCATTAGAGCCATCAGGGATAGGCTGTTATTAGACACGACTTTTTGATTGGATCCCATGCCGTCAGTGAGGAACAACCTCTTTTAATATGCTGGCATATTAAAGGGTTTTCCAGGCAAATACTATTGCTGACGTATCAGCATCACAACACATATGGGTAGGAAGTGGAAGCATTTGGCTCTAATCCCTGTGGAGTGGCAAGTGCTGGTAATTGCAGGCGCAGCTCTCGCTTGATTATGAGCGCGAAGAATCGGGAGCTGAGGCCAACGCTATCAGTGCAGCCTTTCACCTAGCGGCCTCTAGAGTTACACCCTCTAGAGGCCACTGGGGAGCGTTGTATCTGCTGAAATTGGCTTGGTTTTTTGGGGGGAGGGGGTTTGCCTCTTGTGGAAATGCTGCAGATTTTGCAGCTGAAAATCCACTGAACTCTTGCGATGTATGAACGTGCCTTCTAAAGTTATGCTCACATGAGGAGAATACGCTGCTGGTCTGGTTTCTCCAGGTGGAAAATCCACAGCGCATTAGAGTAGCTGCAAAGTTGGTGAGAGGTTAACAAATCTTGTGATCCCACTGCAGAATAATCTGACATGCGGTGAGGATTTTAATTCCGCAGCATGTCAATTTATGATGTGGATTTCGCCCTTTTCAGTGAGTGAGGTGAACTGCGCATCTACATGTGGTACATTCGGCTTTTTACAAGAATCCATAAGATTTTGCTGCAACCTCTGTGATAAATCCACAAAGTTTTTTTTTTTTTTTGTTTGTTTTTTTTGTTTTGGTGCTGCAAACTCCATCCAGTGTAGACGCACCCTTAGGTTACGTTCACATGGCGAAACTTCAAAGTAGACTTTTCCGTGTCGATTCAGTCTCTAAAAACCACGGCAGTATTCTGCAGCTAAACTGCGACTTTCTACTGCGTATTTTGCCACAGATTTAGCCCTTTATACCCCTATCCTAAGGCTAAGTCATAAGTTTATAACTGGATGACCCCTTTAATGTGTGTAGGAGGCATTATTCTAGGATTATTGCTTCCAGTGAAGAACTATTCACAGCAAGGAGGATTTATTGCTGGTGGTTGGTTCTATCAGCGCTTGATAACATCAGTAACTGGTTGACAAAGTGTCACCTAAAATAAACCAACCCCAACCAAAAATGGGGGGATTGACAGACAAGTGTGTCTATACTGTAATTGCGATTTTCAGATGGATCATGTGTTATGCTAATTAGTTGCCAACAGTCTGATGGGTAATTTTCTGTGGCCTGGTCTGAGCTCTCCTCCCCACCATCAGACTGTTGGCAACTAAATGGCATACTATACATGCCATGTGAAAACTGCGACTAGTGGTGGAGTGACTGAGAAGTATTGGGAGGGGGGGGGAGTAAGGAAATGGTGGTTTGTCAGTCCCCCATCATTGGTTAGGGCTGGTTTACTGGGCACATTTTAAGTGACACACTTTCTTTAAAATGTATTGCGGGTACGATGTAACTGTTATGGACTGAGAAGAGTATTCTCTGCTCCATGAGAGCTGATATGGCTACCAGAAAGGTACATCCTGTCCTGTTGAGACGGAGAAAATATAGAGCTGGGACAGAGGAACCTGCATGCAAAAGGGTAGTAAACTATTGATGGCCTAGCCATATGATAAGCTATCAATAGTAGAGGCCACTACAGTGACCAGGCTTGGTATTGCAGGCCAAGTTCCCATTCATTTCAATGCTTGTAATACCAAGCCTGACCACTGCAGTGGGAATAGTGCTGTCTACTTCCTGCAGAAATAGCTTGGTGCATGAGTACGAGGGCTCAGCTTACAGCTGATTGGGAGGGGTACGTGAGGGTTGCATGAAACGCCAATCTTGGTAAATGTGCCCCTATGTGAGGAAACCAGCCTAAGGGTTGAATTCTAGGTATTGTAAGCTACTTTTATTTTTTTGTGTGGGGGGAATGTGGCGTATCGCTAAAGTCCATCACCAAACCCTGAATACCAGATGTGTCTGGAGTGAAGTAAATTTCTAAATGATTAGGTTTCTGGTTATTTAGGCTCAAGAGAAGCCATCCTAAAGCATTACAGACTGTGGTAAGAAGAATGTTTACTATGTGACCGGAGTAGGTAACAATGAAGTGTAGGAATGTGGTGCGACGAGGTCAGCAACCTAGATGTGGGGTCTCCTTAAAAATGAGTTCACGGGGTCAAATGTTTATGCTTCATCTAGTTTGTTCTTGTTCCTTTTTTTTTTTTTTGTTTTTCTTTTTTTTTTAAATCCTGAAGGGGCTGTCCAGTGTTAAACTATTGATGGCCAATAGTAGTTGGGGGATATTTGACCAATAGGATTATCGGGGATTTGCTGGGCTGATTTCTTCAGGAAGCAGACGGCTCCATTTCCACTGCAGTGGCCCAGCTTGATATTATAAATAAAGTTTCCATTAAGGCTGCTTGCACACGGATGGTTTTCCGGTCCCATTTTTTTGGGACCAAAAAATCAGATGGCAATAGCACCCATTTATGTGAATTGGTGTATGCAAATTTTATTTATTTTTAGTCTGACTGAAATTCGGGGTTTAAAAAAAAAAAAAAAAATTTGCAGCATGCCTGACTTAAAAAAAAATGTGTGTGTGTGTGTGTGGGGGGGGTGGGGGGGGGGGGCGGGAGAGCAAGAGTAGCACGTGTTAAGGTGCAGTATGCAGTACAGAAACAATAACGAGGAGACGCGCACTTTTTGAACCCCTGCCCATCTACAATGGATGGCCTAGCCTCAGGATAGCCCATCAATAGTTTTGAAGCTGGGCAACCCCTTTCATGTATTAAGGCCACTTCTGCCCCCAGACCTGGAACCTTTTTTTGTTTTTCTATGAAAGAAATACAAAAGTTTATCCTCAAATGTTTTTCTATCTTATTATTTTTGAGTTGCTTCCTTGAAATAGTCTGGAGTGCACTAGAGAAGAAGCCAGTTAGAACAAGTGTTGCTTCTTCCCAATTTACCTAGTGTTGCTGTATTCAATATGATATTAACACTTTCCAATCCACTCTTACGTCTTCCTACATTCTGATTTAAAGCTTGTACAGCTCCAATGTCAGAAGACGTCCGACAGGGTATTCTTACCATCTTATTGCCAGCCACTCTGCTGTCGGAGCCTCTCTGGCGCACACACACTGGCTTTAGCCAGAAGATGGCAGCGTTGTGTAACAGCAAAAAGAGAAAGCTTTTTAGGAAACCCTGAATCCAAAATTGGATTGGATAGGGTTAATAAAGGTTTTTCTTTTAAACCTTTTTACTCCAGGTTCACCATCCTTGAAACCTCTAGTTGTCCAAATTGCTTTTTAGATTCTTAGGCTTTAGAAGAACAACTTCTCCTAGAAGCCGGTAGTACAATTCCCCAACTATGGAGCAAGAAGAAAAGTGGAAAGCGATAAATAATCATCCCATCTACAGCGGAAACTTAAAACCTTTAAATGGTTCCATTCATTATAAAGTTTTCCAAGAGCCCCACGTAGGTGCAATTACTGGTTACCGTGGGAAGCCATATTGTTTTTAGAACCATCTTGCTCATAGTTGCGATGACTGAAAGAAAATGAATCCTATTGTTGGTGGAAGATTGAAGAAACCATATTATAAGATGGTGGTCTTGGGTGCATGGGTATAGGGAGTGCAGAGATAACCGTTGCACCCAAGGTCATGGTGGCTGAGGACTCTCTACCTTATAAGAAAACAGACACTTGGTAATTGGGCGCCCTGTTACAGTTTGGGTCCAAGAGCTGCACGTTGCATCTACATGAGGTTTCCATTCTGTGGTCCTCCGACTGTTGTGGGCTACAACATCCAGCGTATTTTGTCTGTACTTTCGATGCCCGTTCTTTGACTAGTGACGACAATGCCGTGACTCAAATGTGATCATTGGTTACATGGATATCGCATGTCTCTCTTGTTGCAATCCTCTTCCCTGTATGTCTACAAATGAAAGGCCATGCCTTTTGTTATAGGCAAGAGATCCACTACGGTCTACCTCCAGGTTGACCTGCTACATGTGGTACCTTGTTGTATGGGCAGAGCCACAACCCTCTCTGATCATTCTGTATATAGTATCTACTAGTTATTGTAAAAATATAACTTTTTTTTTTTTTCTCTTTGCAGATTGTTTTCTATTAAAACAATGAAGGGGAATGGAGGAATTCGCTGTTTCCAAGTGCTTCTAATAATCGGCAATGTGGTCATTGGAGTAAGTAGTGGTTTTGGTTTTGCTTTTTTACATTTTTTTTTCCTTTATGTTGTCAAACTACTAGGGTGAAAATTTTAGCGCATTCTGTTTTTAGTGCTAAAATTTCTGACATTTTACTCTTCTTGCTACTTCTGAAAATTGGTAAAAGGGGGCAGGGTTTACCAGGAGGTAGCCTGACCAACAGTGGTCTGATGTAAACACACGGGTGACAGTCGCACTATTTTGTCGCGTTGCTACAAATCACATGTATGTGAAGCCCGTGCTGAAAAATCCCCACCTCCTTGGAATTTCTCGCTGTGATTGGCTGATAGCCAATCACAGCCAGCACTCGAATGTTTTTGATTGGTCCATCGAGCATCAGCCAATCACAGCCAGCGCCTCCAGGAGGTGGGGATTTTTTTAATCCCAGGCCAAAAGAGATGAAGACCAATGTCAGGGACGGAGCAGAGGCTGCAGTGGAACCCCAGACAGCGCTTCTAGGTAATGTATACCATGAGAAACCGCAGCGATGTCACACTGACCAGCGATGCGATTCTTCTCGCGGTGATGCCATGTCGCCCGTGTGAAGGAGGCCTTAATGAGATATCTTGCGCTACTTGGGTCATCAGTTTAAGGCTGTATCCGCGTTGGCTACAAAATCTCGCTACAAAGTGAAGCCCATGGTTTCCAAAGGGTTTTTTTCACATGAGCGATGTTTTGTAGCAAGATTTTATACCCTGAGCGGATGCTGCCATTAAACTGGTCTCTAGAATGTTACTATACTATGCCCATTCTAATGCAAGACACTAACTATTCTGTGGGCTTTAGTGGCTGCAGACTGACATTTCATGTGAAATTCGTTTCATAAGGACTTCTAAATATTCTATTAGTTAGACCATAATTTGCAAACATATTATCCTCACATGAAGGAACCTTACAAACCATTTGTTTATGGATTTTTGTTGACTCTTTCCCTCCAGCTGGCCGGTCTTGCCTTGACTGCTGAGTGCATCTATTTCGTGTCAGACCAGAACCAACTCTACCCCCTTCTAAATGCTACCAACAACGTTGACATATTCGCAGCTGCCTGGATCGGCATATTCACTGGTTTCGCTTTTTTCTTACTTTCTATCTTGGGTATTATTGGCGTTATCAAATCTAGTCGGAGGCTGTTAATGGCGGTGAGTGCTCTTTTTGTTTGTCCTTGCAATCTATTAATGTCACATATTAGCATGACCACCCCCTACCATGTGGCAGTGTCTTATACCCTTGCCAGAAAAGGCTAAAGGGGTTTTGTCACAAAAGTCATGATCATTAGCGTTTGAACGACTTTGATTTCCATGAATCAAGAACAGATTGATGCCCATGCTGGCAGTGCCTATGTGATCATTCCCCAAAGGCTTAATTGGAAAATGTGATCACTTTTCTTCTGATGGACGGTATTTGGCCATTCCTTAAGATCATTGGACTTCTACTGAAATAGTTCACGCAGATGCACTCGCGTGAACAAGCCCTTAGAGGAGGTCCACCGGCAGCAGACAAATCTGCCACGAATCCGCATCCAGATTTGCTTCCATCTTTGTGTTGACTTTCGCTGCAGATTTAATCCCTCTGCTTTTGAAAGGGGTGAAAATCTGTTGCAAAAATTTGCCATTCTGCGGATTTGAAAATTTGTGGCTTTCCCATGTGTGAATTAGCAGCGTCTCTGTTAAATGTGGACAAACCTTTAGCCACAAGGGCAAAAAGGTAGCACTCGAGTTTCTAGCTCGTCTCAACTGGGTGTCCTATAAATGAGTGGGGCGTAACTGGAAGATGCTGGGTCCCACAGCAAACAAGGTCATAAATGCCCTTTTGGTAGATATTTGAGTTAAACTCATGGGGGAAATGGCTAGCTAGGGAAGGCGGCTGATGGTGGCACTTGGACACAGATTAGGGGGATTGTCTTAAATGGTTCCACAACTCCAGTTAGTTGGATCGTTCATGATGATTGATGTTTTCCCTCTACTTTTCAGTACATAATCCTGATGTTCATCGTTTACTGCTTTGAAGCTGCATCTGCTATTGTCGCAGCAACACAAAGGGACTTCGTAAGTATTAATGGTCCTATATCCGAGAGGTCCACAAGTTGCCACCATTGCATGGTTGGGCTTCCACACATGGCCCATCAACATAGCACCAAAATGGTGCACTCCCTTTCGATGCATATCCCTTGATCACCTACCTAGTAGGGAGATACCAATGCAGAAACTCTCTTTTATCGAAGAGTCCTTTATTTCCATTGACCTTTCAAAAAATGAAGATGCAATTGTGACATATCTTCCCCAGAAGGATCCCAAGTTATCAAACTGACCACAGGGAATCCTGCTATTGGGACCCCAGGATTTAACTGTAATCTGACAACAGGTGTTCAATTCAGCTGCAGCGCCTCCATAGGGGTAATGAAGCAATACACAGTTTTCATTGACATGGATAGGCTGTCCATGTAATGCATGAACATGTCTAGTCCTCCAGAAAGAGGGAGACTCTATCACTGCTCTTCAGCCTGGCTGAGAGATGTTGAATGCCTCACAATTCGCAGAAAATGGGTTTTCTAAATTGAGCCTTCCTTTTTATAGTCATGTGGAAAATCAAATCCTTGTATGTTTTTCGGGATTTTCCAACTTATTAGTTTGCTTTGCCAAAAATTCAGTTTGGTTCAATTTATGGCTATTGAGTGCATTAATTAATTAACGCAGTGATATCCCTTTCTTATGCACAACCATGTCGGCCACTTGCCGGTCACTTGGGCTGCGTCGCATAATGTTTTATTGTGTGTATGTTTTTATTTTCTTTTTTAAATATACTTTTTGTAACTTTTTGTTTAGTTTACTCGTAACTTGTTCCTGAGAGAAATGTTGGAGTATTACCAAAACACAAACCCCAGCAACAACGACCAACAGTCTAAGATCAACGGAGTGACAGACGTTTGGAACAGGCTTATGTTAACGGTATACTTGGAGCTTAATTGTTTTAATCCTATTAACTGTTACCCTTTGTTGCCTTTTCAGTTATTGTGGATGCTTTATATATTTAATGGTAGAAGTAACTTGCTTAGAAAGAAATTGGTCTGTCCGGATATACTGCTTGATTGTAGTGCTATTTTATTACTTGAGCCCAATGAAAATGTATCAGCTTGATGCCTATTGCTGCTGTTGAACACTTTTTCTAAAGTGTCAAGTCAAAGCTATTAAGTCATGAAGCCTAAAATTACTGCGTCAGAGAGACAGATTGGGAAGGGATTGTATGTTAAATATGCTATGCGATACCTTTTGGTTGCACATGCTATCCGGCAGTATTGTGGTATTCTATTCAGTGTGTCGCTCTCGCACTTTTTAATTGGATGAAAATCCTTGATTTTCATGGAAATCTATTCTGAGGTAACAAAAAAGCTAGGAAAATAAGAATTGCTACTAGTCAGCCTGCAAACAAATTGTAAGTAGAGATGAGCGAGCATACTCAGTAAGGCGATATACACGAGAGAGCGTCACATTTTTTGGAGTACCTGCTGGCTCGTCCCTGAAGATCTGGGGGGGGGGGTGTTGCAGAGGGGATTGGGAGAGAGGGATCTTCAGGGACGAGCCAGCAGGTACTCCAAAAAAGGCGATACTCTCTCGAGTATATCGCCTTACCGAGTACGCTCGCTCATCTGTACTTGTAAGGCACTCTCCCCAAAAATGCGTGTTTTGGGGGGGAGGGGAGGGGGGGTTGTGTTTTTTGTTTTTTCTTTTTTTTTTTTTTTTTTTTTTTTTTTTTTTTGCAGGCCACTCCTCTAATTCTTCCCCTCTTGAGCAATCTGGACCTTTTGAGCAATGAAGAATGTTTGGCTATATTGCTGAGGGTCTTTTTGAAGTGAAATAGGACAAGGTTCTAATCCAGTAGAGTAAGATAGGTCTCATAGATTGCCTCCACCAGTGATGTCTTTCACTCCCGATCATGAACTGTAATGTGGCTGTGTGGTTGGTTGCTGCATTTAATGCCTTTATCGAAAATACAATTTTGATCAAAGTAAGAAAAACTTCTTATCTTTTCCAGAAAAATTGTTGTGGTGTAAACGGTCCTCTAGACTGGCAGAATTACACTTCTGAATTCCGGCGCACCCACAGTGATGCAGAATATCCCTGGCCTCAACAGTGCTGTGTCATGAACGGTAATGGAGAACCACTGAACCTGGCGCTCTGCAGACTGGGAGCCCCTGGATATTTGAAGCTTCAAGTAAGAAAAGTCTTGTTTTTGTCTTTTTTTTTTTTTTTCCATCCTCTTACTTGCCATAAAATAGACTACTTGGGAGGAGGGAGGGAGGTAGGGTTGGGGGGGGGGGGGGAAGGGGGGGTGTCCACCAGATAATCACTGTCCTCAAGTACATTTGGGCCCCTGGGTAACAACTGCACTGTAGGGGGGGCTCCCTTACTACCACATGCTGTATTTAGAGTAGCATAGAGTGTGTGGGGTTGGCCTTACCTTCGCTAATTTACATATGTGTGATTTTTCTTAACAGGGTTGCTATGATGAAATTGCTGGACCATTGATGCGTCATGCTTACGGTGTAGCATGGTTTGGATTTGCAATTTTATGCTTTGCGGTAAGTATTGGGATGAAGTTACCTGAACCAGCTCCTTTTGAAGAACTCTGCCTAATTTCTACCTTGCTATTCTTTATAGCGAGCTATAGAGGTCATCAAGCTTCATGTCTTACATACGTTTTCTTGCAGATCACTTGCTCAGGGGCGTTAACTTTGAGGTTGACACCCCTGAGCAAGTTGTACCAGGCTTCAATCTAGTCATTCATGTCACACTTTCATTAGCTTTTACAATTGCCTCTGCTTTCTGTACAAACTATCTACAGATGTATAGTGTATCACTATTTAATTCTCCCATTTTTGTCCTCTTTCAGTTCTTCGTGCTGCTCGCTACCATGTTCTACTGGATGCGAATTGAATGTTAAATTGTAAGGTTTCTTATACTCTGGGAACATTTTAAGGAATAAATGACCTAAGAACATGTGGCCAATGTGGAAGACAGGAAATGAAGACGCCTCTTCCTAAAATCCAAAGCAATTCTCTCTGACTTATGAAATGTTGGCTAGTGGACTTGTTTTGTGGGGGGAGGGGGGGAGTACCATTAAATAATGCTGTCTGCTAGAAGGCTCTCTATTTTCGAGGTCAGCAGTCACTGTGCTTGCATAAGTATTGTTCTCTTGTAAATAGCTATAATATGACAACATGTAAATGCCCAAACGTATGTAATACCTCAAATTCTGCCTCGAAGCTACAAAGATTTTTTTTTTTTTTTTTTTTACTTGTTGCCATCTTCCGAATTCCACTTTTATTTTTAAAAATGTGAATTAAAATGTAAGGACTTAAATGTATTTTTTTCTTTGTTAACCAACAAGTAGTATTAAGTCTTTCCTGTAACTATATACATTGCTTTTTGAAAATCACAAAATTAAATATTCCAAAATTTAAGTGTTGGCTCCATGTAACTTGCCATTTACTGATAGTAATAGTTGCTCCCGTATGCTGAATGTGGACACAATTGGGAATAATGGGGACAAAGGGGCAAATTTACCTAGACCAGTAGTCTGAATAAAGTTAGCACTGGTGTGAAGTACAACAAATGTATTGAGGCATGAGCCCCTTAATGAATTTGTTGTGTTTCTCAGGCCTTCTGTGTGTCAAGTCTGAAATCTACATATAATTTACGCTGGTTTCTTGTGCAAATGATACAAAATGAGGTGGGCAATGACCCTTAAAACTTTGCTCGGCCCACTCTTAAAAAAAAAAAAAAAAAAAATTTAAAAAAAAAATGGACCAGTGTAAATATTTACAAGTCACAATTTTTAGTATGCCAAGTTTTGGGTTTTTTTTTTTTTGGTTTTTTTTCCCCCCCTCTGCGCCACATTGTTGTTGCAGGCCAGATAACATGCCACCATATCCATATACCGCCTCCCTGTGCCTGACTTCTGTCTACACTGAATAGCTTGCGTAACATTCACATATTGCATACTTTTTGTTATATTTGGGTGCGGATTCTGCAGCAATGTACAATGCAAAGTTTTATTAATTACAACCGTGAAAGCAATGGGCTGCGCAGAAAGATAGAGCGTGCTGCGATCTTGTTTCCCGCACAGCATTACATCATGGTGCCATGCAGCGAGGCATCACTCCTGTGTATGACCACCTTCTCTTTTAGCCCCAACCTCTCACTATAGTTGGAATTTTAACACTGGATTAACTGGTCCAACCTGAAACTAACTTCGGCTTTCAGTAAACTGTTCCCTTGTAGGTGTCTTTAGTCTTTTGACCAGCCCTGTAAATACAAAAGTTGTATCACCTGAAAGTCTCAGTCGATACTATCGGCACATCTGGCCCTCTATAATGATGCTCCTAAGTATTCCAAGAACCCAAGAGTTGTCCATTTATCAAAAATATTACATTTTGGAAAGGCTTACAGGACTTGCATAAAATGTTTTTTGTTTAGTTGGTCCATCATCCAGCTTTCCCAGGTTTATATGGGCAATGTGGGATAGCTAGGGAGTGGGACTGGTCAGTCAGAGTGGGCTTCTCTAGATAAGGCTAGGAAATAAAAAAGATGAGGCCACGTATTTAGGTTAAAACAGAATCTCTCGCAGAATGTCAAACTAGGAACTCTGACCAGTGGTGGAATGATCATCGGGCTCACTTGGACCTAGGATGCTTTAATTGGATATATCCACTTTGGCGGTGGCATGTGGTGGTCGGGTTCCTACTGTATGTGCCCCTCTGGATGTTCTTTGTTCTTGCTGGGATCCAGACGGCTTCTCGCACACTGCTGCAACTGATGGGATTTTACCCCTATGCTTCAGCGTTACAACTCGTCACTCAGCCACTGGACACTCGGGGGGATCGGCATTAGCAGTTTAGCTATAGAAGTCCAGGCTTCACAGAGTTCTTACCCGTCGCAGGGGTTACGGTTCTTCCATATCTGAAACTAAAAGTCATGGTCAGGAGGAAGGTTGGGAATGAGGAAACTGACCACCAAAGATTCTGCAAACTTTACACTTTCTCTCATCACTGTACTTCTGAGGACTCCAGGACCATAGGGCAAAATTAACAGCAAAGCAGGGCGTCTGCCCACCCATGTGTTCCCTTACGCAGTCATGTGATATTCTGGATTATAAAGCAAGCCTGTAAAATCATTAGACTACTGGAATAGTGAAAGGTTTTATGTCATTTCTTATATTCATCATCTTCCCTTCTGTGAACCTTCTAGCAATGCTGAGTTGGGTGATACAGCTGGTTTTATTGGAGATGTCTTTTTTGCTTACCATTTTTATATAGTAGTTCTCATAATTCTAAAAAACATAATACCAACATAAATTCTCCAAATATGTAGCTTTAATGTAATAGTCCCTTTAAAGGGCTCACATACTACTGCCATATAGTTCTCTTCCAATACCAGCATATACCGCTACATAATGGGTTGTTTTAGTTTGCTCCTAAGGTTCCTGCCTTCAAGTTCCCCTTGGCAATAGATAGGTTGACATACCTCCAAAACTGGACTCTAGATCATGTGTCACTTTCCTGCAGTCATCCCTTCTAATGATTAGGAAGAGCCCTGAGTCTAAGCAATCCGGGGGCTGCTTCTACCTGCATCATGTGAACAGTCCTGATGATGGGACATCTATAAATACTTTACAGGGTACAATTTTGTAAAATATTTCGATTTTACAACATGAGTCCCATGAACGAATATTAGTGTTTTTTACCTTTAAAGTCACCCTGCAGTTTAGAGACCACAGGGAACCTTGGAGGTATATTTCCTACAGCAGTTCTTCTATGCTGTTCCTCTGGTCCACCAGTTCTGGCTCCCGATTTTGGCCAGAGCAGGGTTCTGTCCTGAAGCCGGAGGGCTGCTTTACGTGAATGATGGTGGAAACGTGGCCGCCTCTGGGAAACAATTTCAGTTATGTGAAGTATGAAGTTTTACGTATTAAATGCACCCAAAACCAGTAAGACCGGATTCTCACTCTTGGGACTATGGATTTAATATGAAGAATCATCCAGTCTTATCTGTTTTCTGCTCAGATTACCATCAAATAATTGACACTTTCGTACAACAATGTATTCAGAGGAGCTTATAAAGCGAATCGATTCGAGCTGCAGTTAACGTTAGCTATGCCTCGGGCATGGTGTTAAAATATGTAGACTACGCTTCCCATCATTGCCATTTTGGAATATGAAGTAAGAGAGGAGTATCCCAGACACTTGACAAACGTGTGGAGCTGGGAGGGTTAAGTGATGGCATGTCACGGTGACACTTACCAGACTCTCTTCTCAGAGGGATGACACGTAGCCGAGGCCGGAGCAGTATTGCAGGCCACCGTTGACATCCCTAGGATAGGAAATGCCAATAAACAGGATGATGGGGGTAGTAGTTGTCACGGGTGACGCCACCGTTTCTACACACCAGTATGTTACACAGTGGAGAATAAACAGACACTGATTTTTCTAGTACCTCAGGTCCCCAGGACCACTTAGGGTGCGGTATGAACTTTACTTGGAATAACTTTGGCAAAACAATTATTACACAGCGATTCAGGTACAATTCTTCAAAGTGCAGACAAGAAGGGAGATCAGAAGTCAGGGGGGGATACAGAGGATGAAACCGTTCCTAGAGTCTGCATTATCTGTGTAGTATCGCTCCTGGACTGAGAGCACGCTGGAGGAGGAGGGGGTAGGGGTCACTCCACAGACACTCTGGTAGTATTATTTACTTTTAGGATTGGCAGCTTGCACTGGAGATGTTTGGGTGTGACTTAGGAGAGTACTTCTACACAGTGATCCTGACTTTGGACGGCCACACAGGAAAACTTGTGGGTTTGAATTAGTACCTCTGCACTGGGTCTTGATTACTTACAAAGGCTCTCTCTTAGGCTTGGGGCTCACTCCACTCACATTCAAAATGCAGTCGCCACGGAATATCTCTCCTTCTCCTCCATCTTCACCACAACGAAGCTGAAGGTGCTTCCATGTGGCTCTGTGTTAGGTGGTAGACTCGTTGGAAACTTCTCCAAATGCAATTCACAGATTGAAGACGTTTTCCCACTCTTATGCACTCCTGTTTATACCTTCACTCACACCACATGACAGACTGATACATTTACATTCAGGAAATGATTTAATTAACGTTAACCTCTCAAGCGCCACAACTGTGCAACACACACACTGGAAAAGACAGGACAGCTTTGCACAGTGCATCTACAGAAGACAAACATGTATGACATTTATGGAGGAGACCAGGATGATGTTCTGGGACACTACACTATTTCTGGTAGGGCATATAAGGCTATATTGTTCTCTAAGGCAGCATGGAACATGATCGGCTTAAGGCCCTTCTACATAGGACAAGCTGTCAGGCAAACGATGCCCGACACTCCTCCCAGTGATGCTCGCTCCTATGCTGTTACACAGGAGTAAGCATCGCTGAGAGTGCTGCTAACATGGAAGTGGGCTGCACAGGAAAGCGTTGTCCCCCCGCCCACCTCCATTCACTGTAAGCAGGCAGTCGTTCAGTTTCTGCATGCAGAAACCCGAATGACAGAACAACTATCACTCAGTCATTCAGTCTCTGCATGCATTTACACAGGACGACTATCAGTCAAACTTCCATGGGTGCACGAGGATTGAAGAATTCTGAACAATAATCGTCCCGTGTAAAAGGGCCTTTAGCTACATCAGCTCATCAGATACTATCACACATGATAAGCTAAGGAACACATAAAGGAACTGCTATGTATGTAGGGTATTTCATTCCAAAGTTCAGCTGTCCCATCATATCAGTTTACACTTAGGTGTCGATAACTGTCATTTTTGTCTGATTCCCTATGAAAACTGACCTGGTGAAAAATTATAGAGCAGGACTACCAGGAAGAAGAGACATGAAGTTGTTGTTCTGTGCAGCTATGCTGCAGTGTGGGGAGCTGGGGATACTCCCCTGAGTCTGTGCAGCCATGCTGTAGAGTGAGGAGCAAGGAATATGCCCTGGTGTGGGAGAAACTGTGGTGCACAGGATTAGGCCTGTAGGCATGAGCTTATCATCAGGATAGATATTACTTTAGGATAAATACTGAGCTGAATACAAACATCGGAGAGACTTCTGCCTCCTCGTTCTCCTCCTCCCTTCTGCCTGGCAGTCTTACAACCCTACAGGGTATGAGAGGTCTGTACTACGTAACCAGTGTCAATAGATAGACTGTGACTTGATGCCTCCTGAGATCAAGTACTAAATACCAGTTGCCATGTGTCTGCATATTATTAGTGATACCTGAAGTTGGTTTAAGGCCTAATGCCCACGTCCGGGTCGGATTCGAACTGCGGAATATCACAGCAGAATCAGACCCAGTGCCCTCCAGAGACCCTATACTCACCTCTTCGGATCCACGTCGAGAGTCTCTGTTTGTAAATGCAGATTTAGACGTTTGTCGCCATCTCCTCATGTCGCAGTAATGCCCAGCATGGACTGTACTACTACTTTTAGGCCATATGCACACGGCATATTTGCATTGCGGAATCCAGAGCCGGCATCCACCTCCGGATTCCGCATCAAATACCGCCCATAACATGCCATTGAGAACCACCTTTTCCTGCACATGAGCAAAATCAATTGCGATTTTCCGCTTGCAGCATGTTCTATTGTTAGGCAGATTCTGCGCAACTGGCTTTCATTGAAGTCGATGGAAGCCTTCTGACCTGGGGCCCTTCTGCAATTGACAAGACAGGTACGCACGGATTTATTATTTCCTGTTGCCTATTTAACTCCGTCCTATTCCGAAGCGCTGTACAGAGCTCGTCATCACTCACGTCAGTCCCTGTTTTTAAAGGGATTTTCCCCACTTTATAAAATGTTTTCTAACAGCTGGGAATGGCATAAAATAACACAAGAGACAATACTCGCCTCTCTTCATCAGCTGAGCACCACTGGTGGTCTACCGGTATGTACGTCTGGTGGAAATCAGATGCCATTGCAGCCGATTAGAGGCCACAGTGATACTGCCTGTTCTCCTGGGCGCCATGATACCAGGAGTTCAGGACGGTGATGCTGCGGCCTTTGATTGGCTGCAATGGTCACCTGACTTCTGCTGAACATACATACCGGGAGGATTGCCAGAGCTGCTCAAGTATTTCCTGGAAGGCTAAAGAGGGGTGCGTATTGCCTCTTTTGCTGTTTTATGCCATGCCCTGTAGTTAAAAAAATTTAAGTGTTCCCACAGTAGATTTCAGCAGTCGCAGCGCGCCCCCCCCCCCTCATTCTTTGCACTGTCAGCTCTAGCGAGCGCAGCACTGCAGGCCGGGTAATACAGAAGTGCAATATGCAGTCACCCAATGCAGTTTTTGCATGGAAAACACGTCGAAAGATTGACATGTCGATTTTTTTCTGCAATTGAGATTTCCACAGCATTCTGTAGCCTCTAAGAGGATGTGGATTTCACCATGTATTTGGGCACAGAATCCACAGCATGTTATGCCTAAGCATTGTGTGACTCAATGTCCTCCCATTGACCAAGACGATCGGGACTTCTTATCCCACGGTACAAAAGCATCGCTTACCCGACTGTCGGCCCGTGGAAAAGGACCGTATGGCTGTTTTTTTCAGGACCATTAAGGTGGATTGAGTTTTTCTTTCCTTTTGGAAACGATTGACTTTATCTTGACCTGCTCTCAAATGCAAAATGCATTTTTTTCGTAGCCGAAAATTGTCTTTTTTTTCATCTATTTAAAACATTTACAAGTCGCCCCGAACAAACAGAAAAACAGGTTCTTTTATATAAAAATTTTTATTTTCCAGACCAAACTGCAAGAAAAACTGGACTGAAATAACAGGATACAAAAATTGCAAACTGCATCAGAATTTCTGCCACCAGGGGGCGCTGCTCACCTTAATAAGACAGACAAGGCTTTGTGCAGATCTCCCCATCAATGTTTGCATATATCCCACATCGGGAGATTATAGTAGAACACTTTATCCACAGATTCCAGTTTTATCTGAATGTGACAGATGTAAAGAACATGGAAAATACAATTAAATTAGCACCGCTGTTTGCAAGTCGTCTGGTCCAGTTGTGGGGTCTTCTTCTAAGCCCCGCCTCCTTCTTATATATATTTACTTATATTCTTGTTATTTATATTATTATTATACACTTCAGGGCCGCGGCGTAGATACATCACAAATACAGAGACAGCCTACCTGTGTACATACAGTATAATACACCCCCCACCCCAATACCTACAATTGTTTCATGCTTTGGAAATATCTAAGAAATCACAACATACGCAGTTATTAGCAAATATCACTCCGACGGCGGGCTGACGCCGGGAAACTCAACTGCAATTAAAAAATACTTTCCCAGTAAAGAAGATCTATCATGTCTGCAGTTCTGCAACTTTTGCTATAAATGTCGCCTTGTTGTGGTGGATTTCGCTAAAGGGATTTTCTGGGACGAAAAACAAATGTGGCCAGGAAATGGTGAAGGAAAGAAATAAGCCCCCCAATCCAGCACAGGAGTCCTGGCCCCAGCCACTCGGACCCCAGAAGAAGCAGCGGCCATCACATGCCAACATCACTGCTGAAGCCTCTGACTTCAATGACCACCGCAGCTTCCTCTGGGATCGGAGAGGCAGGGATCAGAGCTCCGGAACTAGATGGGAGGGGGGGGGGGGCACTTAAAGAGGTAAGTATGCCTTGCTTATTTTATATCATTTCCTGGCACTAACATTCATTTTTAGACCCAGAAAACCCCTTTACGAAGCATTTGTAATCAGCTATCAAAAAGTTTTACTATGTTTTAGCAATTTTTTTTTGCCTTTTTTGTCCATGGGGGGCAGCATTATATTAATTATATTCTGGGACATAGGGGGGAGTATTATAGTAGTTCTATTCTTGTACATAGAGGGCAGTATTATAGCAGTTCTATTTTTGTACATAGGGGGCAGTATTATAGTAGTTCTATTCTTGTACATAGGGGGCAGTATTATAGTAGTTCTATTCTTGTACATAGGGGGCAGTATTATAATAGTTCTATTTTTATACATAGGGGGCAGTATTATAGTAGTTATATATTCTTGTACATAGGGGGCAGTATTATACTAGTTATATATTATTGTACATAGGGGGTAGTATTATAGTAGTTATATCCTTGTACCTAGGAGGAAGTATTATTGTAGCTTTATTCTTGCTCATAGGGGGAAGTATTTTAGTAATTACTTTCTAGTACATAGGGGACAGTATTATTGTACTCACATTCTTGCAAATAGGGGCAGAATTATAGTATATAGGGAGCAGTATTATACTAGTTATATTCTTATCCATAGAGGACAGTGCTGTTACTAGTTATATTCTTAGCCATAGGATATAATATTATACTAGTTATGGTGGTGTAATACATGCAAAACTATAGACGCCCAAGGCCTTAGGTCAACAGGCAGTGGAAAATACAGTAAATCTACTATTTTAGCTAAAACAATAGCTATACAGACAAAACAACATATTTAGCAAAAGTTGCACACTGGGACATCAGATCACTAAAACTGGCAATAGATCTAGATGAATTTTCTGGTGTTTTTTTATCAGCAATGGAACTCTTATCAGAAAACAATCTACAAGACTTGTTTTATATGTTAAATCTAGCCACACCAACAGCTGCAGTAATTGTTCAGTATTTCTTGTATGACTCCCTACATGGAACACCCCATCATCGGGGAATTAGGAAACGAGAGTCCTAGGAATAAACTGAGTACGCTCAACAAATGTTCCATCCACAAGTCATCAATCAGGTCTCTCAATCCAGTCGAATCAGCTATATAATTGACTAGTTTATGGCCAGCTCTAGGCAAAGTCATCTCAAAGAAGAGACCCCTCTAGAGACTCCACCACTCGCCTATCTATGATGTGCCGGATTACGAAAAAGGTTGTATTAAACATTTATCTCAAGTAACGCAACAAAAGGTTTCTCCTGCGTAAAGCACAATCCCAGAGAGAGCCAAGCTGATGGCTTTCGAAAGCTTATCATTATACCTATATACAACATCCATAGATGTGGTTATTCTACCCCAAAATTGTAATGATTTTCTTTTGAAAGTACGATGTCTGTTTTTTAAATTAGACAAACACATCCTCGTAAATTGGCCGCCCCAACTGTGATCAACGAGTAGACGCACTTTCAATATTTTGATTTGGTAGAGAAGAATTAACATTGTGGATGGTTTTTTTTTGTTGTTTTTTTCTGAAAGTGCTTTTGAGACCGATAGGAAGTTTCTGAAACTTTTTGAAAATGAAAAACATTCTACATATACAGTGACCACTTTATACATATGGATTTACCGTGATTAGTTCGATCATGTGAACTGCACTGCAGCTATACATTATTGTTAATGTGTAGAAAAGGGGAAGGGAAAACAAACAAAAAAAAAGTAACACAATCCAAAAAGTTTCCATGGCAAAAAGTATTCTGGTACTGGGATTTTCCTTTCTTTTACAAATGAATATATTTTTCCCCCCAATTTGCATAGAACATTGGAACAAGTCCTTCTGGTGTGAAATTTGAACATTTATTGAAGAGGTCACTCAATTTGTCTTCCACTGCGAGTGTCCAAAATAACAGATCGCCGCTGAGGTTGGTAGAAACAACTGGTGGATGTCTCAAGTCTTTGCCCATTTTTGGGGATTGTCATTTTATTCCTGAGTACAACCCCATCCGGTGTTCTCTGATTCTCGCCTGTGGACTCTTGGGTTGTCTGAGTTGGATTTTTAATAGGACTCAGAAGAATTTTTGAGTCAATGGAAGGGTGATCCATAATGGGAAAAGGTGGGCTGAACAGGATGAGACTCTGAGGTCTTCCAGATCTTGCTCGAAAGGAAGACCTTGAAAGTCCAGAGGATCGTTCCATTTTGGATGATAAGGGTGTATCTCCTGCAGTTTCCCCATCAGACGTCCGCTTCCTACGGAGGACTGGGGCATCTTGAGGAATGGTATGGTTGCTATCTGTAGAAGAGTTCAAACCGGAATGATGAGGAGTATCTACAGTAATCGGGTCATTGTTTTCCTTCTCTTCTACAGGTTTAACCTCAGTTTTGGGGTTCTTTGGAATGTCATTATGTCCTGTCATTGGTGGTAAAAGATGCTTTGGTGTCAAATCAGGTTCACTGACTACATCTTTTTTCTCTTGATCCGGAAGTTCTGAATCTGCATTTACTGTCTGCAAAGGTTGCGGAATTTGAGTGTACTGAACTTTTGGTGGTATGACTGGCACTGCCTTGGCTTGACACATTTTTATCATAAACGATGCCCTAATGGCAGAAACACTGACAGGAGCAGAATTACGACGACTCATCGGATGATGATTTATTGATGTATAGTCCAGATCCATAGTTGGACTAGGGGAGGATGGCTTTTCATTTAGACTTTTTGACCGGTCATACAGAGCTATGGTAGTCATTGAACTTGACTGGTGAATCTGTTGAGTCTTTGGCACCCCAGAATCAGAAGGGGTTGAATTTTGGACAGTAAAAATAGCAGCTTCTGACATATAAGTGACGTCCGAGTTCAAAGACGATGGTCGAGTTTTTGGTTTTTCACAGACGTCTTTGTCATCATCAATTCTGTTTTTCATTGGCTCAGCCTGATTACAAACATCAGATGGTGTTTCTTTGGCATGGGCATTTGGCAAATTATTCAATGAATTAACGGGCACAGTAGAATTTAGGTGCCCATTGTCCTTTACCCATGACAGATTTACCCCAGGTTTGATTTGTGGACTTGCTTCATTATTATTAGGACAGCAATCACTCTCCTTTCCAATCATTCCCACTTCCGGAAGGTTAGATATCACTTGGCAACGTCTTGGTTCTCTCTGCATGTTTTGGTTAAATATTTGATCAGTCCTTGATCTTATATACGAACCTCCATCTGCTTTCATTTCAGCGACTTTTATGGTCCACTGACTTGCCCTTGTGTCTTTACTGTCCAGAGATAAACTACGAGTGAACTCTGGTCTTTTGTACAGTTCTCCGGTGGTTCCTCTCCTTTTTGGTGGTATAGCTGGTACATCCTTCTCCAGAAAATTCTTTAATTTTGGAGAATGTAGTGGACTTGTTACCCAGTGGTGATCTTCACAAAATACTTCAAACTCAAGTGTGTGTTCACTTTCCACCTCAAGCTCATCGTCATCTAGAGACTCATTTGACTTTCGTTCATCAACCTTTTCTTCTAAGTTTTCAACTTTTTCTAGATCCACACTCCCTTGCAACTTTTTGTCACGTTCTGATTTTGAGTCTTCCGTTATACTTGAAACCTCTTTGTCCTTATCAGGAACCAGTTCTACCAAGCTTCCCTCTTTAGTGGCAGTCGCTAACATTGAAGGTTGGTCATCAATCACTGGTTGCTCCTGCTTTATGCATTCTTGGGCCTCTTGAGGTAGAGTGCTGCTACTTTCCAGTTCATTCGTAATTGAAGGAATGAGGTTATCTTTCTGAATTTTTGCTTCCTTTCTCATGGCACCATCATCTACAGATTCAGAAATAATGCCTGTAGTAAGGTCATCAGTAGCACTGTCTGATTCTTTGGGAAGTTTATTCGGAGTAAGAGGTGGCGACGTACTCTTAGAGTTCTCCATGGCGTTTTCTGAATGAGTGGGAATGTCTTCCTCAGACTCGATAATCTTCAGCTCCTGTTGCATATTTGACCAGAGTGGATCCAAGAGGGTAATGGCGGTATCATCATTCTTAAAAAAATGAAATACAAAATGTAAGAATAGATAATTAAAACTTGACAATGCAATAAAAATAATACATCTCAAATTGTATATTATGATCTCAGACACTTATAAATAGAGCTGATACTTATATCCACAGGAGGGATGTCCTTAGTGTATCCTGCACTGCACTGGCGTAACTATAGAGGGTGCAGGGGATGTGGTTGCACCCGGTCCCAGGAGCCTTAGGGGGCTCATAAGGCTTCTCTTCTCCATATAGGGAGCCCAGTACTATGAATAAAGCATTATAGTTGGGGGCCCTGGTACAGGTTTTGCATTGGGGCCCAGGAGCTTCAAGTTACGCCTCAGCTGCACTGAGTAGGGGGTTGGACCCGATGACCCTGGAGGTCCCTTCCAACTCTACCATTCTATGATTCTAAGGGGGTCTCCCAATCCCAGAAGATATTACATAAATTTATGAGAAATCAGTATCCTTTTAATCTTTAAGACAATACTGAAAATGGCTATTTAAAGAAATTAGACATGGTCCCAACTAGACAACATGGTCCATATGTTCTACTAGGGCTCATTAACTGTGTATGTATGTGCGTGTTGCATATGTGTGTTCTTTTATGTCCCTGTGTTATCCATGTGTCATCCATTTTTCAAGCACACAATTAAAGACAAAAAAAGCAAGAAGACTCAATTGCTGTCACTTTTTTCCAATGTCTCTTGGCAACACTGACAATGACTTTAATGGACGTTTTTGGTCTGTGACCAAAACAAGACATGCTGCCATTTGTTTTTTAGGAGACCATTGGTCTGCGTAAAAAAAACCTATGTCTGAATACACCGATTTACTTTGATGGGTCCGTATGCTGTCCATAATCAATCAGTAGAAAATACGGACAGCACATGGACTGGAAAAACGCCTCTGTGAACGAGTCCTTAACTACCGCGGAAAACAGATGGAAAGAGTCTTGGTGTACTTGATGTAGTCTAGTATTACTTGGGTAGCCATTCTATGGAATGGATTCTATGCAATATTGCATTTACCGTGCAGTGGGCACTAGGATGGCTTTCTCTAGAGAATAGAAAACTGGACAATCCCTTTAAGTCACTGCTACAAACTGTAATTTATCTAGGCGGAGTCTAAGGTGAGACACCCAATGGACTCAAAAGACATTAGCACATACCTGATCATTGGAGAACAGATTATCTAGATCACTTATTTCAGTCTTTTCATCTGCAGGTACTTTCACCGGTTCTGGATTCTTCAGCTCCAAGTCTCTGGCTGGAGGTAGCTCATTGATAGACACGAATGTGTGCTCAATTGGTTTCCTGTCTGCTGTAGAGCTGGGTAGTATGTCTGGTAATTGGGACATTTCCAGTAATATTTCCTTTAGCGTCAAGGTGCGATCATCTTCTGCAGAAGCAAAATATGAAAATATTTTACAAATGTAAAAAAAATAGCATTAAAGTATTAAAATTAGGATTTAACTCATCGGAAAGGACAGTTATTACTACTTTGATCCCCTTTGAGGACAGTGAGAAGATTAACCCTTTTGCAATCCAATTTTGGATTTAGGATTTCCTAGGTGGTTTTCTCTTTCTGCCATTATACAACGGCACCATCTGCTGGCTAGAGCCAGTACTGCGGTATTGGACATGCTGGAGAGGCCCCCGACAACAGAGCGGCCAGTAATATACAGTAAGAATACCCTGCCTGACGTATTCCGATATCGGAGCTGTATAGCCTTCAATCAGAATGTCTTTAGACGTCGCACAGTGGATTGGAAAGGGTTAAGTAGACTCTCAACAGGAGATATGAAGATGATGATAGCAATGATCTGCATGCAGTACAGACCTAAATATAATTATGGAAAGACAGTACACTATAAAGAAATTTTCACCTTCAAACAAATCTGGGCTAAGATCTTTAAGGCATGGTCTCCGTGGCTCATGCATCTTAACTGGTTCAGCCACATCTAGAGATCGAGGTCCTATTTTAAGTCCACTTCTAGTATTGGAGTCTGCACCTGGGGATTTGGGACCTGCATCTGGTTCCAGCAGCGGTAATTCCTCCAGGCTAGAAAGAAGATGGCGCTCCTTGCAATTAGCTCTGCAAGGAGTACTATTGGCATTGATTACTGCAGAGACTCGGAGAGGAACTGAGACAGCAAATGGTTCTGAGATGTTGAGGGCTTTCCGTTGATGTCTGGGTGAAGCTTCCAAAGGAAAGAGACTGCCAGGGAAACCAGATTTGGTGGGTCCATCACTTGAAGTATAAAACATTTTCCTTCCTTTAGGAGAGTTTTGCTCATTCTCCAGGTCATCGCCTATCCGGAATACTTTCATCTGTTCAGGTGGGGGTTTCACCTGGGGAGCCTTGAGGGTGGTTTTATCTTGGTTTGAGCCTCCTATGGCACCAATGGCTTCTTCACCATCCCATTCACTGTCTTGCTTGCTTACGTCATAAGTGCTACCTGTCCCCGTAGCTCGCGACCTGAGAACTGGAATAAAGAAGCCACCAGCGCCCACAGGTCTCTTGAACCGGCCCGTTTTTTCATCCTCACCTTAAAGAAAAAGAAAGAAGTGGAATATTTTGTTTTCGTTATGGCCATTTGGGATAGCACATTGGTATAGTAGTAGTAGCAGCATTATATTAGGCTAGTATTCGATAAGTTAGGGAAGGAAGAAGAAAGAAAGAAAAAAGGTGAAAATGGGAAAGATAGGAAAAGGAAAGGAAAAGAAAGAAAAAAAGTAAGAGAATAAAGGAAAAAAAAGAAGAGAAGAAAAGAAAGATAACAAAGGAAGAGAAAAAGGAAAGACAGGGAGAGAAGGACAGAAAGAGAAAATTAAAACAAAGAAAGAGAAGGAAAGAAAAAGAAAGAAAGAAGGAAGGAAAGAAGGAAAGAAGGAAGAAAAGAAGGAAGAAAAGAAGGAAGGAAAGAAGGAAGGAAGTAAGGAAGGAAATAAGGAAGGAAAGAAGGAAGGAAAGAAGGAAGGAAAGAAGGAAGGAAAGAAGGAAGGAAGGAAGGAAGGAAAGAAAGAAGGAAGGAAAGAAGGAAAGAAAGAAGGAAAGAAAGAAGGAAAGAAAGAAGGAAAGAAAGAAGGAAAGAAAGAAGGAAAGAAGGAAAGAAAGAAGGAAAGAAGGAAGGAAAGAAGGAAGGAAAGAAGGAAGGAAGGAAGGAAAGGGAAAGAAGGAAAGAAAGAAGGAAAGAAAGAAAAGGAAAGAAGGAACGAACGAAAGAAGGAAAGAAAGAAAAGGAAAGAAGGAACGAAAGAAGGATAGAAGTTAAGAAAGAAAGAAAAAGAAAAGAGAAAGGTTGAAAGAAAGAAGTAAAAAAAAGAAACAAAGGAACAAAGAAAAGAAAAGAAAAAAGGAAAGAAATGAGATAGAAAGATAGCTGGGTGTAGATTGCGCTCTGTCAGTGCTGTGCAGGATTAATCATTGTGATGCGGCTGGAGATTTCTATCAGACTTTTTGTTTGCAATCATACATGTTTATAATACACAATAAATCAGGACCCGCTGCGAGTGCAGAAATATGGATTACAAAGTACCAAATCCTTTACATGACTGGTGTGACAGGCGGCCACTTCTCACGCAGCATAAATCACCTGCAGAGTGACAATAATTCTCGGAGATTGTACTCGGAGTGCTTAAGAACAGCACTGACTGGCACAACCTCGAGAAATTATTTTTCGGCGACGCTAGCAGTGATTGATGCGTCCTTGACGGCTGCACGCATTCTCCAGCTCATATATTGGGAGTTTTACTGACCTTCTGTAGGCAGGGAACACAAGGAGTCCATGCTCTTAGCTGGTCGTATGGAGGCTTTCTCTGCAGAGAGACACACAGTGTTATAGCAACACAAAGGAAAGGACAGGTTTCAGTTGTGACATTTATACACTTCACAGTCTGAAAACTACAAAAATGTTGAGAAATATGATGTCATCGTCTCTAGTCACATCCAAAGCTGTATTCAAAATTCTACTAAAATTCTTAGAGCACTGCATTGTGGGAGCTCAGATACGAGGGGGTGCTGATAAGTCTTTGGCTTAGTGTTCTTTTTTTGTTTCTATGGTAACAAATGTTACATCACATGAAAGCCTTATGTGTCCAATATATGTTTTCAAAATGTTGTGTTTGTAGCTTATGGCAACAGTGATCGAGGCACGCGGGAAAACCAAATGGCGGAGTCTAAGGCGATATTCACAGAGGAGGGATAAAATTCTTGTTTCTGCAAGGAAAGTCGGCGAAGGATATTCATGGTGATATGTCGCAGACATTGGGGGATCAATGCCCTTCATATTCTACAGTTAAGAACTGGGTTGCCAAATTTAAAACGGGCCACTTCAGCACCAATGATGAGGAACGTCCTGGACGACCGAGAGAGGTTGTTGTTCCGGAGGTCGTCGATGCTGCGCACAACCTCATACTAGAGAATCAGCGAATTTCAGCTGCAGGAATAGCAGACATCATGGGGATTTCTGGTGAACGTGTTTGTGTCATTATCCATAAACATTTGAACATGAAGAAGACATCTGCACAGTGGATCCCCAAATGTTTGATAACAGATCAGAAAAGCATGCGAGTGAAAACTTCCCGGTCCATTTGTCAGCGTTTCCGGACTGATAAGAACTTCCTGGATCGACTGGTCACTATGGATGAGACCTGGATTTATTTGTATGACCCTGAAACCAAGGAGCAGTCCAAAGAGTGGAGGCACAGGGGTTCTCCTCGCCCAAAGAAGTTCAGCCACTAAGGTGATGGCGTCTGTGTTCTGGGATAAGGAGGGCGTGCTGCTAGTGGACTACCTTCAAAATGGTTCCACCATCAATGCAAGGTATTACATTGAACTTTTGGACCAATTGAAGGCAGCTCTGAAGGCCAAAAGGCGCGGCAAGCTGTCCAAGGGAATCTTGTTCCTGCAAGACAATGCCTCAGCTCACACTGCACAAGCGACCACAGCAAAACTGGTGGAGCTAGGCTTCCAGATGGTTGACCACCCACCTTATTCACCAGATCTAGCTCCCTCCGACTATCTTCTGTTTCCAAACCTGAAGGAACACCTCAAGGGTACCAAATTTCACACCATTTCTGATGCCATGGCTGCTACGGATGACTGGTTTGAGGCACAACCGAAATCCTTCTTTTTGCAAGGCTTACAGAACTTGGAATACCGATGTAAGAAGTGTGTTGGCATCAGTGGAGAGTCTGTGGAATACATGTAACGTTTCATCTTCCTATCTCTTTCCTTTCTGGGTAAAGCCAAAGACTTATCAGCACCCCCTCGTATCAGTTACAGCTAAGTTGTTGGTTTTCAGGTTGTGTAGAATGATTACACTAATTTACATATGAAGACACAATGGCCCCCTTATTTATCCTTACCGCCTATTTCTTTCTGTCCTCTGACAAACACACTTCCATTACGGCTCAGTTTAGACTTGGATTCGGTTCCAGAACGGCCAAGGTTGAATATGGATCTCCATTTTTTGGACTTGGTAGATAGCTTTCTCCTGCAAAAAGTTTCGAAAAAACAAATTTAGAAAAAAAACAAATTCAAATTAGGCAATTAGAATAGGGAATCAGTGATAGAAATGTAGCTGCGGTACAAGGCAGCAACAGAAGATTAGGTCTCATTTGAGAAGGTATATTATACACTCTTTAACCCTTTCCAATCCACTGTCTGACGTCTGAAGACATTATGATTTAAGGCTGTACAGCTCCGATGTTGGAAGACATCCGTCGGGGTTCTCTTATTGTATATTGCCAGCCTCTCTGCTGTCGGAGCCTATCCAACGTGTCACCTCATGCAGTACTGGCTTTAGCCAGCAGATAGCGCCGTTGTATAACGGCAGAAAAAGAGTAAGCCCCCTAGGAAAACCAGGATACAAATTGGATTGGAAAGGGTTAAAAGAAAAAATAATAATCTCGTCCCTAGAAAAAGTTGTCCTTTTGCTGTAAAACTCGGCCTGCAGTTCCATCTCAGACAGATATGCAAATGATTAGAGCTGTGGTTTGATTAGATGAACGGTCTTGCCACCTAAGGCCCTAAACATGGTTTCATCCTCGGCCTACAAATGAATACTATATTAATAGAGACCTCCCACCGTGAAAAAACGCGGTAAAATAGAACATGCTGCAATTTTTTTTCCCCGCGGCATAAATCCACAACAGAATCTCGCATGAGGACTGAGCTATTAGGTTCAATAGAACCTAATAGCTGTGCTATTCCACCACGGGGAACGCGGCATTATTCCGGCCGTGGGCATTAGCCCTTATATCAGCGGTACAATCACACAGAGAAAGTTTCATTCCATTCCGACAACTTCTAGGGGAGGGACGGTTCTGTCTGACAAGGAGTGTATATTATTATAGACTGATCATTATATTCAGCTGACAAGAGGTAAGAGTGTCTAACCTACATAATGTACAATAATATGTAAAGTATTTACTAGAGAGCGGTCACATCACTAAGAATGCAGCCTATACCATACATTCAATCGTTAATTGAGGTTAATTAAAAATGCAGCCTATTCATCCGCTAGAGGGCAGCAATGACAGCACTAAGAGTGCAGCCCTCCATTCAGCCAAGTGCGGATATGAAAGCTACATGAAGACATAAAACTTTTCCCCAACTTCCGACACTTTCCTCTAGTAGTTTTGAGGCTCAAGGACATCCTCGCCGGCTCGCTTGCTACGCTCGCTATTAATCCCTCTTCAGAGCTCTGTCTGAAAGACTCAGCGCAGAACAATCCTCCATGAACCAAGTACCTGCGACTCCTCCTAAGAGCCATTAGCCTGTGCTTTATGGGGTCACAAGCGTTTCTGCTATATTCACATGGCCCGATGTTCTCCCGTGAGCTCTATACTTGTCCAACACGGACAGAACTCACACGGGAAATTAACCCTTCATTTGATGGGTTCACTGATATGCGCGATTCTTCACACAGACCGACGATCCAAGATTGGAAAATCTCTGCATGCCCTATTTCTGTATATAGCATGGGACATGAAAGGTATATACAGCCTCAAGTGCAAGTTCACCCTATTGCTGTATGATCAGATCCGTCTTGCCTTTCATGGGACTTATCACCTCTAGTTTAGTGTTTTTTTTAGTTCCAGATTCTGAAATACCCCCATAATGGCATTATGGGCCACGAAAAAGTAGTGCGGCATGACACTGTTATAACATAGTATGTTACAAGCTGAAAGAAGACAATGTCCATCCATTTCAGCCTGTTTTCATCCCCCCTTGTTGATCCAGAAGAAGGCAAAAAAAAACAACAAATCTTCCCCATTAAAGGAAAAAAAATCCTTCCCAACTCCAATCTGTAGTTTTGTGTATGCTGCTCCTGTGCAGCTCTATGTGTCTCCATGGTTACTGACTTTTTGGGATTTTATATACTGTATTTTTTGAGTCTTGCAACTTTGGTCTGTTTGATAGGTGTGTATATATCTGTGGTCAATATCAAAAATGCAGGATTTTAGTATTTAAACAAAAAAAAAATACAGAATCTGACCCAAAATTAAAAAGAAAAAAAAAATCAATACAAATTCTTAAAAATATGTTTAATACAAAAATGTGATTTATATAATAGGCCATTTTCTGATGACACATCCCTTTAAGTCTATTTCCTTCCATTTTTTTTTAAATTTTAGACGTATTGGGAGCAATGCAATATAGTTGCAAAAATGTACACCCTTCTTTTAGAAGCAGCACTGGTAAAATGAAGAAAGTGATATGATAAATATGGCTCCAGGTTATAATATGAGAATAGGAAATTTTGAAAATCTCATTGCGCCGTCCTTCCGGAGATTGCTGTAAAGTAATTCTGTTTGATATTACTGAAATCATGATACGTTATTAACACTGCAGATATTACATTGCACATTAACATTCATGAAAAAGTGGGAAACGCTGAAATGATAAACTGTGAAGCTGAATCGCAGAAAAAAGATCGCCACATTGTAGTTCTTCACAGTGACCTGCAGGTGGCAGCATGTTACCACAATCCTTACTGCGGTGAATTGCATAACACAAAGAAAGTTTATGCTTTCATAACGGACCTATAAATTACACCTTTTCAGGGCTACGGTCAGGGATGTGTTATAGTCATATTTAATGAACATGTTATTGGGTCTTCTATGTAAAAGCAAAACGAAATATCCTTCAGTACCACAGAATGTAAATACATGAAGGTCCCAGCTATGTGAAATGTACACTGCAGGGGGCAGTCAAACCTCATTCCCTGTAATTGCCTTATTTTGTCTATAAACTTCCCCCACAGGCCACACCCCCATAATAGCAGCCAAAGTGCCCTATTAGCATTGCTATTAGAGAGTGACCCCATAAACAGTACCAGTAGCATGCTCCCAAGAAATAACAGTTCCGTCGAAGTAGCCCCCATAAAAGCTGCATCATAATGCATAGTATTTAAAGTGGTAGCCCCATCTTGACTTTTATAACATAGCTCCAGAAGAGAAGTCTCCATAGACATCTGGTAGATGCCGGCCTCACTTACGGAGCAGCATCTATCTTGAGTTGTGGGCCCACTGTTGGGAGTGAGCTACACTGTTTCCAAGACTCTGCTAAAAGTGAATGGGAGTTATGGAAATAGTATAGCTCAGAGAATCACGACTCCAGAGTTATGGAAATACCATAAGCTTGCCTCGCTATGCTGTTACCCCTTAAAAGGCCCATTTAGACACAACAATTATTGCTCAAAAGATGTCTTTTGAGGGACTTTTGAGCGATAATCATTGTGTCATTTACATCGCAAGATGATCCCCTTGTGCTCCGGAGGATGCAGAGAACAAGCGGGGGGGGGGGCTGCTTCTTCTCTGCATCCAGCTGTTCCCCGATAGGAGCGCCCAGCTGTCATACAGCTGAGCACTCCCAGCGGAGGATGCAGAAGATAAGCAGGGTGTCCCCGCTTGTCTTCTGCATCCAGCTGTTCTCCTCTTCGAGAGCCCGGCTGTTATGCAGCCGAGCGCTCTGAGCGGAGAATGCAGAAGACAAGTGGGGTAGTCCTGCTTGTCTTCTGCATCCAGCTGTTTTCTGCACGGAGCGCCTGGCTGTTATACAGCCGAGGGCTCCATGCGGGGTATGGAGAACGCAGCTGGACTATATGGCTGTATTATATGCACAGCATATGGCATTATTATATGGACACTATATGGCAGTATTATGAGAGGGAAGTACAGGCTCCCACGCATTAGTTCAGGGGTCCCCAGAGAACTTGATTCCTCACTGTTTCCTATTATTTTACAGCATTCATACAATTAATATAAATTCCACGTTATATTGTAATGAGTATGGTTTGGGTTTTGTACAGAAAATTCCTCATATATGTGAAGTGGCGGCACACAGGCATTCTGCCTCCAATTAGATTTCCCTTGTGTCAACAATGTGTTTCTTCCAGAGAATAATTAACTTAGGAGATCAGAGCTATTGTGTTCCTATTTATTGTTCCCCTGCAATTAGAGCAGCTGCCAGCGGCGCCGCCTATATCCCACCTACATATATCCGAGGGAGGATCCCCAGAGACAGCGCTCTGTATACTACATGTCTGCACCCAGGTAAGCAGACTGATCCATCCCATCTACATTAACACATTCCACAGCCTACATCTTCACATTCTACTACTTAGAACAATGGAGACTGATTGAGATGCAAGTCAGGGTTGGAGCTGATGCTAACACCTGGTATCTCTACCTCTGCAATACCTAAACAGTGCTCCACTGATGGGAGATGCTCCATATCACTATACACAGGAGATGTCTAGCTTATACCAGCTGTAAATGTATAATTATATACATAATATACCCAGGGTATACCAGCATGGTCTATATCACTATACACAGAATGTATAACTTATACCAGCTGTAAATATATAATTATATACAGGAGTTACCCAGGTTATACCAGCATGCTCCATATCACTATATACAGGAGATGTCTAGCTTATACCAGCTGTAAATGTATAATTATATACATAATATACCCAGGTTATACCAGCATGGTCTATATCACTATACACAGAATGTATAACTTATACCAGCTGTAAATATATAATTATATACAGGAGTTACCCAGGTTATACCAGCATGCTCCATATCACTATATACAGGAGATGTCTAGCTTATACCAGCTGTAAATATATAATTATATACAGGTTATACCCAGGTTATACCAGCATGGTCTATATCATTATACATACAAGCAGATGTATAACTTATACCAGCAGTACATATATAACTATATACAGGAGTTACCCAGGTTATATCAGCATGCTCCATATCACTACATACAAGCAGATGTATAACTTATACCAGCTGTACATATATAATTATATACAGGAGATACCCAGGTTATACCAGCATGGTAAATATCACTATATACAGGACATATATAATTTATACCAGTTGTACATATATAATTATATACAGGAGATACCCAGATTATACCAGCATGCTCCATATCACTATATACAGGGGATGTCTAACTTATACCAACTGTAAATATATAATTATATACATAATATAACCAGGTTATACCAGCATGGTCTATATCACTATATAAAGGAGATGTATAACTTATATCAGTTGTAACTATATAATTATGTACAGGAGATACCCAGGTTATACCAGCATGGTCCATATCACTACATACAAACAGATGTATAACTTATACCAGCTGTACAAATATAATTATATACAGGAGATACCCAGGTTATACCAGCATGCTCAATATCACTATACACAGGAGATGTATAACTTATAAGAGCTGTGCATATAATAATTTTATATTAGAAGATACCCAAGTTATACCAGCATGGACCATATCACTATGTACAGGAGATATATAACTTATAACAGCTGTACATATAGAGTTATGTACAATACAGAAGATGCCCAGGTAATAGCAGCATGCTCCATATCACTATATACAAGAAGATGAATATGGATTGTTGGCTGATTGCATCTTATAAGTGCTCATAAAATGTTTGTTATGTTGGCAACACATCTCGTTCCATAAACAGCGGATCTGCTCCTGATAATAAGGAAAATGCACAGCCGCACGGATGATTTTGACTCATGAACAATCATTTTCGCAGCCAAGACGACTGCCCAGTATGATGGATCCTTACATAATCACCAATGAACTTGCTTTATCATCTATCATCACACGTTACACAAAATGTATCTTCCCGTGTAGAACCTCTAGACCTAAAATTGTCAGAACACACAGTGCAGTAGAAAACAAAAGAGCCGTCCTCTAGCTGCAGTTGTAGCATTTGGCCCTGCCTGAAGCTTACTTATTTTCTGGAAGATCTATGACGGTATGGAATAAAGTGCCCGTGACGGGAACAATCTCTGGTAAACTGTTCTCTCTCCTTTCCTTCCTGGCGGGGTGCGTGGCTGATAAACTGCGGGCCTGAGCTTCTTCCAAACTGACCAGTTTCATGGGGAGTGATCCAGACGGTAAGGTCATACTCTTCACTATCCGGCACTCTGCAGGAGGAAGAGACAATACACCTGAGTACAGAAAATATATACTGAGAGAGCCAATCTAACCGCAGGTAATAATGACCGACATTACTTCAATAGAGCAGTATTATAGTAGTTATATACTTGTACATAGGGGGCAGTATTATAGTAGTTATATTCTTGTACATAGGAGCAGTATTATAGTAGTTATATTCTTGTACATAGGGGACAGTATTATAGTAGTTATATTCTTGTACATAGGGGCTGTATTATAGTAGTTATATTCTTGTACTTAGGTAGCAGTATTATAGTAGTTATATTCTTGTACATAGGGGACAGTATTATAGTAGTTATATTCTTGTACATAGGAGGCAGTATTATAGTAGTTATATTCTTGTACATAGGAGGCAGTATTATAGTAGTTATATTCTTGTACATAGGAGGCAGTATTATAGTAGTTATATTCTTGTACATAGGAGGCAGTATTATAGCAGTTATATTCTTGTACATAGGGGGCAGTATTATAGTAGTTATATTCTTGTACATAGGGGCAGTATTATAGTAGTTATATTCTTGTACATAGGGGGCAGTATTATAGTAGTTATATTCTTGCACATAGGGGGCAGTATTATAGTAGTTATATTCTTGTACATAGGGGGCAGTATTATAGTAGTTATATTCTTGTACATAGGAGGCAGTATTATAGTAGTTATATTCTTGTACATAGGGTCAGTGTTATAGTAGTTATATTCTTGTACATGGGGGGCAGTATTATAGTAGTTATATTCTTGTACATAGGAGGCAGTATTATAGTAGTTATATTCTTGTACATAGGAGGCAGTATTATAGTAGTTATATTCTTGTACATAGAGGGCAGTATTATAGTAGTTATATTCTTGTACATAGGGGGTAGTATTATAGTAGTTATATTCTTGTACATAGGGGGCAGTATTATAGTAGTTATATTCTTGTACATAGGATCAGTATTATAGTAGTTATATTCTTGTACATAGGAGCAGTAATATAGTCGTTATATTCTTGTACATAGGGGGCAGTATTATAATAGTTATATTCTGGTGCATAGGAGCAGTATTACAGTAGTTATATTCTTGTACATAGGGAGCAGTATTATACTTGTTATATTCTTGTACATAGGAGGCAGTATTATAGTAGTTATATTCTTGTACATAGGGGGCAGTATTATAGTAGTTATATTCTTGTACATAGGAGGCAGTATTATAGTAGTTATATTCTTGTACATAGGGGGCAGTATTATAGTAGTTATATTCTTGTACATAGGGAGCAGTATTGTCGTAGTTATATTCTTGTACATGGGGGGCAGTATTATAGTAGTTATATTCTTGTACATAGAAGGCAGCATTATAGTAGTTATATTCTTGAACATAGGGGGCAGTATTATAGTAGATATATTCTAGTGCATAGGGGACAGTATTATATTAATTATATTCTTGTACATAGGAGGCAGAATTATAGTTATAGCCTTGCTCCCCATCCTTACTACTGAGTCAGCTCCCTGAAGAACAGGCTTTACAAAGTTGCAGGAAACTCAAGAAGGATTTCTAAGCATTGTGTGTATTGTTTTTAGAGGCTTGAAGTCAAGAACATGTGCATTAAGTTACAAGCATCAAAAAGTGAGAACAGAGCCCTCAGCGCATCATTTTTTGGCACTGCAGATGTATTTCCTTAGAGATGCGCCATCAACTTAATAAGCAAAATAAACATGGCTGCAGCGGTGCCAAGAACAGCACAGCGACCACAACTGAGGCTTTATCAGTCATTGTTGGGTTTTATCATACGCAAGTTCATATTAGTTTAAAAAATTCCATTATCCAAGTGCCATTATATAATGTCCCTAGGAGTTCAAAGATGAACAAATATCTCACTACTCACCATAAACTGCCATTTTATGATGGCCTAAAGGGGAATTCCAACTTGTATAGAAATTTTCAGATTTCCTGAAAATACCTAAAAAGTGCCACAGTGGTCACTTTTAACCAAGCTAAGAGGGTCACACGGAGCCAAAGAAAAGGTATGGGAACCAAATGACCTCTTGGTCTTATGGATCTTTACCATATGTTCAGGAACTTACCATTAGGTGCAGGTTTGCTCGCCAAAAGTAGGTCCTCAGTGTCTCGCTGCTTGATTGGAGCTGTGGGACTTTTGCTAAATATTTCTTCCACATGATTGAGGATGAACTCAATGACAACTTGCTGCACTCGCACTTCCATAAAAGCCACATCGCCATTACAACCTGAATCCTCAATTTCTTTGGACCTGGTGTATATAATACATAATCTGCTTAGTAGCATAAAATACTATCAATATATTATATGTGTATATATATATATATATATATGTATATCGATAGAATACTGAACAGAGCCCTCTAGTGGCCAGGCCATCACGAAGAACGAGAGAAATTGCACAAATACATGCAATTGGCTACAAACTTACAAACCAGGATCTTCACTATAGACCTATAAGGCCGGGCTCACACGAACTGGTCATATTCTGCATGTGGATTTCTTCAGCGATAAATCATGGAAAGTAATTGCGGATGCAATTGTTTTTCTGCGCGGATTTACACGTATGCACAGCATATCATCCACGCGGAAGGAAGATCTCTCCCCCTTCAGGCCAGCATTACAGCTTTTCTATTTTCTTATCACGTTGCGAGAGTTTCCACCACTAATACGCAATGTTAATTGCATATGGGCTGTGGATCCTTCGCATCCATAGACATCTATTAGGGCCATCCACACGAAATCTGAACTAAAATAGAGCATGCTCCTATTTTTCTTCCACTCACGGAATATGCTGCAGTGGCCAAGAGTTAACAGGGCCCCTCCATAAGTTTGAATGTGTTTGTCTTGTGCAATCACTTTGTCAGCGTCTTCAATGTGTATGCATTTGATGTGTATTGTACCTCTGCAGCACTGAATGGGTTAATGCCTGGGTTATGTCTGGAAAATGTATCATGTTGTATGTCATGTGACTGTGAAGTATATATGTGTTTGTAAGGTGTAGTGCTTCTTTTCTTCTGGCGTTTGGGAAGAGAGAAAGAGTAAGCCTAGAGAAGTCTGCGAGAGTCTGCCCACACAAAGACCCCACCTATTCGGTCTGTGTGTGGCTGTGAAGAATGGGGGAAGCTGAGCGATTCCCTATTGAGTGGCCTGGGATTATCGTACCAGGAATGTGCCGGTGCTACCACTAAGTACCGAGGAAGAAGAGGGATCATTGCTTGGCCTGTTCTGGCATCGTAAGCGTGAGTGTGTACCGGTAGAGAGTTGGAGTGCAGGCAAGAGAGTCGCCGGGAGCGGGATAACACAGATAACTCAACTGTGGATCGTCCAGATTGCCCCATGTATCATCCCTATAAGTTTAACACCACTTTACACAGGTTGAGACATTGAGCTTGTGTGGTTACAGTCTTTGAAAGGACACATAGTTTTGCAGTTGTCAGTAGCATTAGAACCGTCTCTATACATTTTGCAAAGCAATGCCTACAGATGGTTGTGGCTAGTAACAGGACAGTCTCTACTCTCAGCGTACAGTACAGCTCACAGCGGGGAGTTGTGGGGCTTAGCAGGCTGTCCGAGTCACAGTCTCCAGTTATTATATAATTACAAGATCACTGGCTTCGGCCTACCCACATTACAGTCTCTAAGCCGTAAGTGGTCCAGAACTTCTTGAGATGTCCAGATCAGTCTCCATGCCAGAATGAACTCTGACTCCAAAATATGTAATAGAGCCTCACCTACAATGTGACATTGATAATATTGTGGTCTTCTCATGTGGCATAGGGATACAAAAGCCTACATTGAGCAGGGGGTTGGAGTAGATGACCCTGGAGGTCCCTTCTAACCCTACCATACCATGATCCTCTCAATCACCAGTTCCCAGATGAGAATGGTACCTCTGCGACTGCTATTACCATATTGGACCCAGTACTTATAACAGCATTTCAGCATCCCTTTCTTTTTACTGATGGGAGGGTACAAAATATAGACAGGCTGGAAAACATTAATATAATAAACTATGTACCTTAGAAGATTAGGAGCCCAGACAAGGGCCAAGTTCCTGATATGCATATTTGTGGTGGAGCTGAAGGAGGCAATGTAAGTCAGATGTCTGCTCAGGTATTCCAGGGTCCTAGAATAGGAAATAAAAGACCAATCAAATACAATGTATAGACTGAATATAGACGCAGCCTCAAGCCTCATGTCATTCATAGTCATGTCACTGTCCGCGGCGCAGTCATGTCACACTAGCGGTAAACTTTACCAGGTAAAAGGACCTTCTTAAAATGACCATCATGTGACCGGCTGCCCTGCGCAGGGGTGAGCGAGTGTCAGCTGTGTGAAATGGAAGTGCTGACACCCGCTATCTGCTTCCTTGCAGCAATGCATGGTTGATCACATGACTGTCATTCAGGGAAGGTTCTTCAGGCTCCAGGAGTGGCGATACAAGCAAGTGAAATAATATTCAAACAACTCAGATGCCACAGATGGGAAGCGATCTCGGACTAGGATTGACTGCCAGGAGAAATTAAAAAGAGGCGGGAGAAGGACTGGGTAACAGAATATATAGCCCCATGAGGGGTAGCATGGCTGACCATGGTAGCTGTCAATATTAAGCAGTATAGGGAAAAAACCCTCTACATTTATGAGACTATGTCAGCTACTTTGAGACCTATAAGCTAAGCTTATGGACACAGTGTAGCTGACATTCTGCTGTCAGCCCTCAAACCCGCCACTGCATTGCATTCTGTGCATACTATGGAGTCCATTCCTTCTATACACGCATCATGTAGTCTGTCAGAAGCATTCAGAGGCGGGTTTAACCTTTTCCAATCCAATGTCTGACGTCTTTCTACATTCAGATTGAAGCCTGTGCAGCTCTGATGTCGCTCTGTTGTCAGGGGCCTTTCTGGCATGTCACATACTGCAGTACTGGCTCTTGCCAGCAGATGGCACCATTGTATAATGGCAGAAAGAGAAAGCCTTCTAGGAAATCCAGAAACCAAAATCGGATTGCAAAGGGTTAACAGTTGACACAGAAGGACATGCGAGGAAAGCGGGTATAAAACTTACATCCCCAGACTCAGAGGGTCAGGTACTTTGAGCCCATAGGCATAGCTTATAGAGCTAAAAGTAGGTGACAAGACTCTCCTTAAGGTGCAAATTCCTTTTACACAGGACCTCTGGCACACCCAAAACACCTTTGGGATTGTGTTACCCCCAGGCATCCTGTTGTGTTCATCCAGCTGAACTGATGAAGGGGTGCGTCCCCGAAACGCGTTTTCAATTGCTGGTTTTTATCATGTGAAATAATTAAAAAGAAGTGCCTTCACTATCACATATTGGATCTTTTATCTTCTAGTAGCTTAGAGGGTTGCGCCCCCACACCTATTCAATGAGTGCCTGACAGTCGGCCCGTATAAAAGGACCCTTATCCCTCCACGTGGATTAAACTTTTATACAGTATGTAACATGGAATTAATGGCGGCTTTGTTCATTATGGTGATTGTGCATCCTTATGTGATTGTAATATCTGAAAGTTTGTGATAACAGAAGCTAATTAAAAAGCAAAAAAAAAAATTTCCAATCAATGATAGCTGTCAGACATTTACTTCCTGTCCCCAAAAATGAAGCCAATCTAATGCATAGCAGAGGACAGGAAAGGAGATTTGGACGAACCGGAAGTGCTAATGGCCCATAACCACAACAACATCTTTCGATCATGGAATAGGGCATAGCATGGAATGGAATGCTTATGAGACATTAGTACCCAATCCTGTTTCTGGTTTATGGGCAAGGTTTTACGAAGGTGTAGCACCCCTCTAAGACTGACTGTAACCATGCAAGAGTTAATACACAGCCTCTTGTGAACAGATGTATGGACCACGCCACTGGGAAAGCTCACGACGCCAATGTTCTTGTGTATAAATCACCTAATTTATACAACAGAGCTTTTCAATGTGACATTTTCTTCATGATGGACGTTCACATTTGTAGGTTCTGGATCCAGAGCCGATACTAAACTGACGAGTAAATATTTATCCTCATGTAACGGATACCTGGAATTCCTCATTGGGGGAATGTATCTCAGGAGCGCTATTTAAGGTGCAGCCTGTCTATATGCGGCTCCATACATCAGCTTGTGTCTAAGCAATTTTGACAAAACAACAACACTAGAGATGAGCGATAGTACTCGCCAAGGAGTAGTGCCTTATGCGAGTACCTGCCCGCTCGTCTCCAAAGGTTCGGGTGTCGGCGGGGGGTGGGGAGAGATCTCTCTCTCACTCTCTCCTCCCTGCTCACTCCCGCAACTCACCGCTCTCCCCCGCCGGCACCCGAATCTTTAGAGATGAGCGGGCAGGTACTCGCATAGGGCACTACTCGCTTGAGTAGTTTGACTTAGCGAGTACGCTCGCCCATCTCTAAACAACACCAAGAATGTCAACAATGTAGGTGAAAATTTGTGGCAATTTTTGACAAAAAAAAAATAAGGAGGGAATTTCATCATTTGAAGGACCTTCCATCCTTCCACTATCTCCCTTTGGGATGAGTAATAGTTTACCAAGATTTGGGACAGAATGGTTGGGAATAAGATTGTGAATTTGGATCTTGAGCAACAATTACTCTATCCTTCGACATTAATCTCTTAAGAACCAAGTGCCATAAATATACGGCGCTTGCTTCTGGGCTTTAATCCCGGTCAATAATAAAAATACAGTGCAAGTTTAAAGCTTCTGCAATCTAGCAGGAGCAGGTCAGGTGCTCGGCTATCAGAAATAGCCAAGGACCCAGAGGAGAAGACAGAAAGGGGTTTATAATCACTCATGCCCTTTATTTCCAACCCACAAAGTGATCAATGAGCCAGAACAGAACAGAGGAAGCTGACATTGTTACTATAGGGTTTTTTCCCTAGTAACTGGGGCTTCTATGGATGCTGCTTCTATGGGTGCTCCAGTTATAATGGAAAATTGGAAAAAAAAGACATTGTGAATGTCCCTCACGGGTCCTATATGACATCCGGGGGACATGAATGTAAAAAAAATAGTTACAAAAATAAGTTAAAAAAATAAAAAATAAAACACAAATATATTTAAAAAGCAAGAAAACAACCCACCACTTAAGCAAACCTAAATCGGCACCATATACAATATGTAAGCAGAGACTATACAAGTTCATATATCATAGCGTCCAAAATAAACATGGACGCTATTCTTGTACTTTATTTTAGCCTAAATATACTAATTTAAATAAAGAATTGCAAATCTAATAAAATCTTTAAACCAGTATTAAATAAAAGCCCTACATGTCACAAAAAAAACTCCAAAAACGCAGCTTGGATAGCTCAAGAAGAAAAATGCCCCCCAAAAAACCCACTTGTGTAAAATTGTTAAAAAGTGTCTGGGTCCTTTGGGTTGTCAAGGAGTGAAATTTCTTCCTTCCTGACGGATCAGTAAATGTACCCTCAATAGGTGAAACCTTCAACTTCCTGCATGATACAAAGAATATAATGAGACACCATTGTCATCTGTGAATGAAGTGAGTAGAATTAAAAAAGGTGGAAGAGTATTAGGAAGTTACAAGGTCTTAGGGGGTGGGTGCTGCTGTTTCTAATTGCAGTGCCCCCTGGGAAAAAGGTATGCAAATGAGAAGATGGAAAAATACAAGTCAACGTCCAAACTTTTAACAGGCCATGCAACATAACAAAAATTGTAAGTCAAACGGGCAGAGACTTGAATGAGTCCTTTCACGTGAAGAAATGGAGAGACGTCTTCTGTATGACTAAGCAAAGGTACAGAGAGTTAGCTTATAAGAAGGATGGTCACATGTGCAATGGGGTGTAAGCTGTAGAGCGTACAGGGCTTTCAACATCCCATCGGATAATTATAAACCAATCTTTAAAGTGGTTTTCCAGGCAAATACTACTGATGATCTATTCTTAGGATTGGTCGTCAATAGTTGATTGCCAGGGATCCGCCGCTCTGCTGATCAACCAGCCCGCTGTCAGTGCATAGTAGCCGGATGTCATTGGAGCAAGAAGTCTCAGAAGCGGCTTCACTTCCATTGAAATGAATGAGCAAAGCTGTGTATTACACTTCTGAGTGGCGGATCCTACAGATAAATTATAAATAGTATCTGCCTGGAGAACCCATTTAAGCAAGAATGCCCAAAATGTGCAGGCAGATTTAACACACAGCCTACGGAGGTGCCCAGCAATCAGAAGACTATAGGATGGAGATGAGAAGTACTTACAATATGTAAGGAAATCACTCTGGATTTAGAATAGCAGCATGGGACTTGGAAGCGACCTCCAGGGTCATCGGGTCCTCCCGCTCAGTGCAGGATCACTAAAGCAGCCCAGACAGATGTCTGTCCGGTCTCTGCTTGAACACTTCCATTGATGAAGAACTCCCCACCTCCCGTGGTAACCTGTTCCACTCATTGATCACCCTCACTGTCAGATAGTTTTTTCTAATATCTAATCTGCATCTCCCGTCCCTTTTGGTTTCATCCCATTGCTTCTAGTCTTTCCTTGTGCAAATGAGAATTTAGAGAAAGATGGTGATAAACACTTTAAGGGTCTTAGTAATTTTATTATATTGGCCATTAAGAAAGTAATTCTTACGAAATGGATTTTTTTACAACATCCCTTTATTGTTCAAGTTAAAAATAAAGTTTTAAAAATTAAAAACAAATTACAAAAAAGTTACAAATACATTAAGAGATTAAAATAAACTGGTGTATATGCTATAGATAGAAAGAAGTCTTTAGCCAAACTTTTAGAAAACTTTTTACGTTTCATAGTGACAGGTCAGAAGCTTTGAGCAGTTGAGACTGCCTGCTAAAACAAAGAGACAAAAGCACTGAACTGAGCGCTGCGCCCGATTGGCTCTCCTCGAAACATAGTATGGGTCAATGGAAAGTCGATAAGTCTACACGTAGCTCACGGATCACAGCCATAGGGGCTCAGTGCTTGACAAAGTGATTTTGCCCCTTCCTTTTAGCGATCATAGGGGTTTCAGTATGCAGACCACCATAGAGCAAAACTTCTGGCATGTCACTATGACATTTCAAGAGTTTTCTGAAACTTTAGTTTTACTTTAAGGAACCAGAATAATATAAAATGGAAGAACACCCAGCATCCAAATGCTGAATAAGTTATTCTTTTAGTTAAGGCCCTTTTATCACCCAATTGTCAGGCAGAAGTGTTTGTCGGAAACATTCATTTGCCCAATCCTTGGGTCATGTAGAGGCTACAATGATCACCGACTTTCATCAAGAATAAACATACTGAACATCTGTGTAACAGCGGCCCCTGGAACTATGTCATACGGATCTTCTTAAAGTGCCACTCTATATTAGGTGTTTTTGTGTAGTATTTTTTTCTGTGTGCCAGGATTGTAGTCGACCATGCAAGGTAGAAGGAGAACAAACTCTTGCAAGAACACCCGGATGCAAGGGATATTGAAAGGTAATTGGCGCAAAACAGGGGAGAGACACAGCAAAAAGTCATGGTGGAACAAGAACAGCGGATGGTTGTAAAAAGAAGCGTTGAAGCGGATGTGGTACACAGTCAGTCTTGGTCTACTAAAACGTAGACATCTGTCCGGAGCTGCAGACGTCTGACGGCAGCGGAGACTAAAGCAACTGTACGAGAGCCTGTTCGGCTGATACAGACCCCAGGCAACCAGCATCTGAGCAGTTTCTTTAGCGGCAAGTGGCATTGCTCCTGCATGAAGTTATAAAAGTTTATTCAATCATAGTCCCAAGTATGTGGTCACGGCCTCTCACATCACCAGACGGTCCTGACTAAACCCCGTAACAAGGGATTTTTCAAGACACAGGCCTCGGCCCTCAGGTATGTGCTGAGGACTCTACCTGCCAACGCCTTGTACTCCCTGGGCCCAGGTTAGAGAAAGAGCCTTTAGATCTGTACATGCTTCCATGTGAACAGGGGGTGCATAGCCAGACTATGAGGATGATCGAGGGTACTAGCGATTGTTCGTCACCATAGCAACAATTCTCGTCCCATGTAAGACAAAGGTAAATAAGCGCGGATCGACAGACTGTATATACTCGAGTATAAGCAAAGTTTTTCAGCAATAAAAAAATGTTAACAAAGCCCCCCTTGGCTTATACTCGAGTGAGGTAAAAACAAACAAAAACACAATACTCTCCTCCCAGCCGGCGTCTGTGTCCCCGGTGCGATGCTGTCCCCGGCAGTGCGGCAAGCAGCTTCAGACTTCTCCCCGCGGTCATCTCCCTGGCTTTGTTTTCAATTCCCCCGCCGTCAGCTCTGTGTAACTAAGCGCTGTGATTGGATCAAGCACCGGCCAATCACAGCCAGTGCTCGATCATTCACAGCCATTTAGTGAATGACATCACTGAATGGCTGTGATTGGTTTATCAAGTGTCGGCTGTGATTGGCTGGTGCTCGATCCAATTACAGCACTTAGTTACACAGTGCTGACGGCGGTGAAATTGAAAACCAAGCCAGGGAGATGACAGCAGGGAGAAGTCTGAAGCAGCTTGCCGCACCGCCAGGGACAGCATTGCGTTGGGGACACAGAAGCCGGCTGAGAGGTGAGTATTGTGGTTTTTTTGTTGTTTTTTTTTTTTTCCTAGTATATACTCGATTATGGCTAGGCTCATACTCGAGTCAATAAGTTTTACCAGTTTCTTGGGGTAAAACCTATTGACTCGGCTTATATTTAGGTTAGCTAATACTCGAGTATACACCGTACTTATCCACTGGTGCTCATTACACTGTGCAGCGAATGCAGCCTGTGTAAAGGGATACTTAAGAGTTGAAAGAAGTTTTTGGTATTTGAATAGACAAGTCGTCAAGAGGCAGGGAGTTGTTGGGTGGGGGCAGATAGGGGAATGTAATTTGTAATATTGGAGTCCTATTGTATACTAGTCTGGGACATCTGTTTTATGAGGGTAATTTTGAATATTTTATCTAATTTGGGAACAAAGAAAAAAAAATCACATAAAAAAAAAGAAAAAACTTCTGCCGCCCAATGCCTGATAAAACTTTTAATTCGATGCTGCAAATGTAAAAATGGCACATTACTGAACCGCTGCACGCTGTATGGTAATTTGGTCTCTTCGGACGGCCACTGCTGGGGAATGTGGGCACACCAGCTGTCAACCTGCAAGAAAGAACGTTTTGCCTTACAAAGAAAAACAAAAACTAAATAAAAGTTCTACTTTGCTTATTTGTGTTACTAGGACAACAGGAAGCCAGAGCTTCCTGCACCTCAGTTCTAATTGTTATTTAGACTATAGTCTGCTGTGTGGGAGCATTTATATGGCAGAACACCGGAGTCTTGCTGTATTGTGCTACAGCTGGCAGCCGCTAACAGGTCTCCTCCGCATGAAATGTGTGCGACAGATCCGCCGCAGAGACCTAATTTCTCCCTCGCTGGGACTGTAAACGTTTCCCACTTTCTGGTGGGAGGGGGAAGGATCACGATGAGCACAATACAGGAAAGTTAAAGCTATGCAAACTCTATGGGAAACAAAAAAAAAAGTGACCTCACTGTCCTGGAGGAGTTTTATACGAGACGGGCGGTGCCAGTCAGTGGCGTGCCAATGACGAAAATGGCAGGGAATTTGGAAGAATATTATTAGCCGTTACTGTTGGTAATCTGTGCCTTATTGAAAGTCTGCAGTACTTGGGCGCGTGCTGTAGCCTTTCCATTGTTTAACCCTCCAACAGTCATGTTAAAATTGGAAAAACCCTCCAGAACATGTCACTTTTTTATTGCAGATTTTGAATTTATGTCCCATGTAAACTCATTCGCCTTAAGTGCATTTTTAACCCCTTAGTGACATAAATAATTTTATTCTTAAGGGCTCGTTCACGCAGAGGACCTAATTGTGGCTAAATCTGCAAAAAAAAATTGCTTGAACGGACGATTTTCTGTGAGCCTCATTAGCGTTGAAATTGCCGATCCACACAATCGGGACCAGCGTGTTGCCGAAAAAATGCACTGCTGAGTGAGGGAGAAATTTTTATTTTGTCTGGCCAGCACAAAACCTTCACTACACTACATACAGTACATACATACAATGGCAATGTTTAGTTTAACACTGCTAATCTCCCTTCCCCTTCCATTACCATTGTTTAGCAGTTTAAGTATCTCCCTCCCCCTCCCATTGCCATTGTTTAGCAGTTTAAGTATCTCCCTCCCCCCTCCCATTGCCATTGTTTAGCAGTTTAAGTATCTCCCTCCCCCTCCCATTGCCATTGTTTAGCAGTTTAAGTATCTCCCTCCCCCTCCTATTGCCATTGTTTAGCAGTTTAAGTATCTCCCTCCCCCCTTCCATTGCCATTGTTTAGAGGTTTAAGTATCTCCCTCCCCCTCCCATTGCCATTGTTTAGAGGTTTAAGTATCTCCCTCCCCCTCCCATTGCCATTGTTTAGAGGTTTAAGTATCTCCCTCCCCCTCCCATTGCCATTGTTTAGCAGTTTAAGTATCCCCCTCCCACTCCCATTGCCATTGTTTAGCAGTTTAAGTATCTCCCTCCCCCCTCCCATTGCCATTGTTTAGCAGTTTAAGTATCTCCCTCCCCCCTCCCATTGCCATTGTTTAGAGGTTTAAGTATCTCCCTCCCCCTCCCATTGCCATTGTTTAGCAGTTTAAGTATCTCACTCCCCCTCTCTTTTCTTCCAGCTCCTATAGGAGTCTATGGACACTCCTGCACGTTGTGCACCAAAGATAAGTCCAAATCTATATTTTAGTGCAACGGGGCATTTTAGTTGCTGATGTCCTTTCTTTTCAGGTGTGTTTTTTTTTTTTTTTGCGTGTCTAAAATTTTTTTCGTTTATCATTAAGGAAAGGTCGTGAGATCCGCGTCATCGCCTAGTGACGGCGCAAAAAACTCTGTACTGCACATGTGCACCAGCTAGCACAACCGCAGTACAGATTAAGAAGATTCCGGAGAGGTACACCAGGTCACCGGCCGGGCACAGGGTCGAATTTCCCTGCGGAATCCGACCCGTTTGTGTGCAGCCGGCCTTAATCATCAAACTACACTCCAGTACCTTTTTTTTTTTACTGACTTGCGCTACTTCTGCTTTCCATCCGGATTCAGATTTTCACATGGTTATTGAAAATTGGGAGTGCAAAATCTACACCACCCACAATGCCCCATTGCCATTTACTGACGAGTGCGCATTAACCCCTTCCAATCTAGTCTTGGATTCAGGGTTTCCTAAACGCCTATTACTTTTTGCTGTTATACAACGGTGCCATCTGCAGGCTAAAGCCAGTGGGTGTGTGCCAGAGAGGCTCAGACAAAGGACTGCCTGGCAATAGACGGTAAGAATACCCTGTTGGACGTCTTCTGACATTGGAGATGTACAAGCTTCAATCAGAATTTCGGAAGACGTCAGCAGTGGATTGGAAGAGGTTAACAACTTTACAAACTGTGTCGTCATTACAGAATGTGAAGGCACAGAGTATGCCTGACCGGTAAAACAGCGGAGCGTACAGGAGGTAACCCCTGGAGAACTAAGCAGGAGGGAGATGGAAGGGGGGGCAGGTAGAGCAATATCTCTGCAGCACTGTAAAATACGTTATAGCATTACATTGCCTGATTGCATGTTATCGCCTGATGAAGCATATAACTTCCATAAGATCTAGCGATGTCTGTAAGACTAGAACCCCCCAGCGCCATGAGCTTATATCTGTCAAGTCAGAATACGGTCTGACAGTTCTATTCTCAAGCTCCAGCTCCATGCAAGGGGCCGGTCAGTAGTAATGACTTGTGGGAAAAGGACCGTCGAATTTCCCAGAACAGTCTACCGTCTCTCACTGATCATTCATAGTCATCACAACATGAAACCAATTAGAATCTGATGAAACAAATTCCCAGAACTTAGACGAAATCTGATCTATTTGCTGTGTGTTCTAGTCATGTGGAAGTGGATGCATCACGCTGTAATCCGCAGCCTGCGGTCTGTTGTGCAATAAACTGAAGAGCAGATAAACAGTCACATCTGGGACGGATGCTGCTTCTCTCAGCAATGAGAAACCCGACAACGCAATGCCCTCCAGACAATAACTTATACCGCGGACCCAATAGCAAATGCAGCCCGTGGGGAAGTGCAGGCTTCTTGGGCCACTTTTATAGAAATGGGGCGATGGGCAACAAGCAAACTAAATAGAGATGAGCGAGCATCCTCGGTTAAGGAAATTACTCGAGCAAGCGTCGGCATTTTCAAGTAACTGCCTGCTCGTCCAAAAGATTCGGGGAACAGGGGGAGATCTCTTTCTCTGCCCCCCCCCCCCCCCCCCGCTCTCTCCTGCAACCACCGGCTCACCCCCGCCGCCCCCCCGAATCTTTTCAGACGAGCAGGCAGTTACTCAAAAACGCTGATGCTCGCTCGAGTAATTTCCTTAACCAAGCATGCTCGCTCATCTCTAAAACTAAATATTTCTATTTGTCATTTAAAAAAGCTGCACCTATAAAATAATACCGTCACATATTGCCTAAAATAATATATAATATCCAAATAAAATATTACCATCTAGTAACATCATACCATAACACTGACGTATTTTACCCACACAATACTACCAATTAGTGTCCAAATAATGTCAAACAATAACTAAAAACGACTCCCATACTGTGTGCGTATAATACCGCCATATACACTGAACAGCCTCTTTATTAGAGAGACCAGTACTTTCATGATTGGAGCTTGACCCTGGAGTGCAGCATAAAGAAAAAAGAAACAAGTTTTCTGTGGATCGCTTTCAGGGCTTAGTCACACGGGCGCATCGGCGCCCGTGTTACTGCAGGTAGAAGACGGCCACACTTCAGGACGGACGTCTCTCTGCAGCGCTGGAGGAAAGAACGTGACCGGCTCCATTGCCGTTCATGTGTTCTTTCTTCTGCGCTGCGGGGAGTTGTCCATCTTGAAGTACGGCCGTCTTCTTCCTGCAGTAAGGGCTCAGTCACATGGGCACATCGGCGCCAGTGTATGGGTGCCGATGCGCCCGTGTGACTAAGCCCTCAGTGTGAATCCACATTAGAATGGGAGATTTCAGTGATCCGATTGACCTCCAACAAGGCCTGGTCATTGGTGCAGGTTGCGAATTGTGGTGTGGATAGGTACCAAAATCCTCAGCATATTTTGTGCTGTGGATTTTGGTGCAGATCCGCAATGAAATACGTACCAAACTCCACACAGTTTAGTGCAGATTTGAATACAGTTTTTTTATTTGGATCCACGGGAGATTTCACTCCTCAATTGAAGGGGTGAAGTTTAGCGCATCAATGGTGCTGAATTTGATGTGGATTTTGGTGCGGATTTTCTGCTGTGGAAAACATACACCAATTCCATGTTAATGTACCTTCTATGTGTATTTAAAGTATGGGTATGTGTATAAGGGTGCATAGCAAATTTGGTGCAGGTTTTCTGAAGCAGAAAAATCCACAATATATGATATGGATTTTGGTGCAGATTTTTCCACAGCAGAAAATCCGCACCAAATCTGCAGAATGGGGACACATTTTCCACAAAGAACGAACTGTTTGCAGATAACTGCAGATTTTGTTGCAATAAGGCCTTATGTCCACGGGGAAAATCAGATCCGCTGCGGATTTGTAACGCGGATTTGGGCTGCTGATGCCCTGTAATTGTCTTTTATTTTTCATGCGGGAGATCAATTGAGCTATGCGCTCTATGGGCTCCCGCACGCCTGATCAGCACTAAAATGGAGCATGTCCATTTTTTTTCATGCTCCAGAAATTTTTTAATTCACTTTTAAATACCATCCACGGGTATTTATCTACCCGCGGTTGGTCAATGCATTCCTATGGGGCGCGGATCCGCGTGCGGGAAAAACGCTGCGGATTTTAATTCCTTTTTTCCCCGTGGACATGAGGCCTAAATGCACAGTAAAAATCCACATTATGGGCTCATGCCTACGAGTATTGCGGAATTCTGCTGCGGATTTCCACAATCTCCTTTAATACTATATCAATGTAGACCTCCCGCTGTGGAAATCCGCAGTGAAATAGAACATTCAGCCATTTTTTTCCCGCAGCGGAAATCCACAGCACAATTCCGCATGTGAACACTGGCAGCAGGAAAGCTATTAGGCTCAATAGAACCTAATAGCTGGGGAATTCCGCTGTGGGAAACGCAGCAGAAATCCGTCTGTGGGCATTAGCCCTAAACGTGGATTTGCCGCAGATTTCGGTGTGCGTTCTTCACCGATTTCACCACATTTGAAAGAGTGAAATCTATAGTGAAGATCCACGACATAAATTGGCAGCCTGCAGACTTAGAATCTGCTCTGCAGGTCATTTTCCGCTGCAGATAGTTTCCACAGCGTGTGAACTGTAACACGCTGCGGATTTCTGCATGCAAATCCATGTTGGGACTTACGCAGTGTTACAGGACCAGCAAATGGATGCTCCAAAAATTGACCGGTGTCGATTTTAAATCAGATCAACTTATGCTGTGCAATGGTTGCACATTTGTTGTGGCTTTTTCCCTTTGACTTAAATCCAAATTGTTTATCCACAGGAATTGACATATAAAAGGGGACACAACTGTCTGCCAATTATATGCTGTTTTTGATGGATTTTTTTTATACACGGTTAGTGAGTAATTTTTATTCTGACAGAGGCAAATGTAAACTTATTTCTGGAAGTGTATCTGTTTACTGTGCTTAGTTCTGTTACCACATCTATGTAGTAAGCTTATTTCTGGTATGCTATCTATGTCATACGCTGGGTTATGGTACCATATCTATGTACTAAGCTTGGTTCTAATGATCAAATCTATGTACGGTAGTATGCTTAGTTATGGCATCGGATCTAAGTACACTTGTCAAAAAAAACAATCACCTAGAAGGAGTTGTCGGAATTAAACTAAACTTTCTCTGAGTGATTGTAATGTTGGTATAAGGCTGCCTGTCCAAGGGCGGGTTTTCATTGCATTCCCCGCGGCGATAATCCGGCCGCAGGGAACGCTCTCCATAGCATTGCTATGGAGAGCGCTTCCCCCTGTCCAAAAGCGAAGAATCATTGCAATTCTCTGCTCGCGGCCGGCAAATCGCAGCATGCGGAGGACATCCGTCTGCCTGCTCCTGCTCCAGCACGGCGGCTCTAGTACCCTGTGGTACCACCTCTAGCTTGGATGCAAGATGTAGTATGGCCGAGCATAGAGGCTCCAGTACCCTATTGGGCCGCCTCTAGCTTGGATACAAGATGTGATACATGGGGGTCATGGAGGCTCCAGTACCCTGTTGTACCGCCTCTAGCTTGGATGCAAGATGTGATACAGGCAGGCATGGAGGCTCTAGTACCCTTTTAGGCCGCCTCTAGCTTTGATACAAGATGTGGTACGGGCGGACATGGAAGCTCTGGTACCCTGTTGTAATACCTCTAGCTTGGATGCACGATGTGATACGGGTAGTCATGGAGGTTCCAGTACCCTGTTATATCACCTCTAGCTTGGATACAAGATGTGATACAGGCAGGCATGGAGGCTCTAGTACCCTGTTGTACCGCCTCTAGCTTGGTTACAAGATGTGATACAGGAGGTCATGGAGGCTCTTGTCCCCTGTTGTATCACCTGTAGCTTGGATGCAAGATGTGATACAGGAGGTCATGGAGGCTCTTGTCCCTTGTTGTATCACCTGTAGCTTGGATGCAAGATGTGATACAGGCAGGCATGGAGGCTCTAGTACCCTTTTAGGCTGCCTCTAGCTTGGATACAAGATGTGATATGGTTAGACATGGAGGCTCTAGTACCCTATTGTAATACCTCTAGCTTGGATGCACTATGTGATACGGGTAGTCATGGAGGTTCCAGTACCCTGTTGGATCACCTCTAGCTTGGATACAAGATGTGATACAGGTGGGCATGGAGGCTCTAGTACCCTGTTGTACCGCCTGTAGCTTGGAAACAAAATGTGATATGGGTGCTTGTGCGTGCAGCCTCCTTGTGTGTGCGGCCAAGCATTATCCTGCTGCCTCTTGGAAGCCGCCATGAGAGGAACACATGTGGCTGCAGGATGTCCAGAACATATCGCTAAGCTGTCATTGTCCCCCGTACCACTACTAGGGGTGACCGACTGTCATATGTAATCACCCCCCCCCCAGGTTATCATACAAGTAATGGGGGCAGTGAGCATTTTTATAGGCCAAGGGTGCAACCACTTTAAGGGCCCCAGATGACAAGACCGTTCATCTACATACAGCAACAAGATAGATAGTCAGCAGCACTCCAATAGTTACCACTCCGTGCATGGTTTATATGATGGAGTGAAATAAAAGTCTACTTCTTTTAAATCTACTTGGACTTTTTGGATGAGTTCCTGAGTGCTGCACCTGTTTATGCAATAAAACCATTCATCTAATCACGCCACAACGCTAATCATTTGCAGAGAGGTTACTGTATGCCAAGTTTTGCAACAAAATGACAACTTCTTCTAGGGGCCGGATTTTTTTTTTTTTACAAAGTGTGCAGTAAGTTTGGTTCTAATACCTCAATTATAAAATAAAAGTTTGTTCTGCATTGTGTCTACATGGTAAGCTTGGTTCTATAATCGTATCTATGCAGCGCAGGCTGACCCAGGGTCTGAGAACTGAATGAAAAGCCGATCCTGTACCCCCTTGACGGAACGTGGCTGTGTGGTTGCTACAATACTTCGGCCCTGTGCAATACTTTTCAGTTTGCACAGGGCCACCCTTGTCTAAAACCGGCCCTGTATGTCAGTGACCAGATGTATTCTGTTCCTCAATGGTTTATGTTGCATGCATGGGCGCAGACAGTGGCCCAAATGCTTATTTACCCGGGTTATAGACAGTTTCTTTGTGATGGAGTAACATGTCTGTTTACATGGATCTGTCAGACAGCACATTACAAGTTTAACAAACTCTAATCACTGTGGCGAGGTCGATATTTACACAGCTGGATGGGCCGACAGCGTGCAGTAAGCCAAGATGTCACTCACATATATTGTATCTACTACATACAGCCACAGTTTAGGATCCCATGCCTTTAAATATCAAAAATAGTCAATGCAGAGGTCAAATCACAAATGATCAAATGCCATACACAATAAAATCATACCTCTGTCATAAAACAATATCAAAAACTGAATGTGATCAGTGGTGATATATAATGGACTTACCTGTAATGTGGTGGCGGCAGTTCCTGGATGACATCTTGGATTTGAGATAATTGATCTACTTGTACGGAGCATGACACAGCATCCTGCGGAAAGGGAAGAAAATGTTACTTTTCATTAAAACAATACTTTTTATAGCAGTTCGAAGCTTGTACAATTAGTTATGTTAAAGTCTTGCAGATAGGGGGCAGTATTATAATAGTTATATTCTTGTACATAGGGGGCTGTATTATAGTAGTTATATTCTTGTACATAGGGGGCAGTATTATAGTAGTTATATTCGTGTACATAGGGGGCAGTATTATAGTAGTTATATTCTTGTACATAGGGGGCAGTATTATAGTAGTTATATTCTTGTACATAGGATCAGTATTATAGTAGTTATATTCTTGTACATAGGGGACAGTATTATAGTAGTTATATTCTTGTACATAGGAGGCAGTATTATAGTAGTTATATTCTTGTACATAGGAGGCAGTATTATAGTAGTTATATTCTTGTACATAGGAGGCAGTATTATAGTAGTTATATTCTTGTACATAGGATCAGTATTATAGTAGTTATATTCTTGTACATGGGGCAGTATTATAGTAGTTATATTCTTGTACATAGGGGGCAGTATTATAGTAGTTATATTCTTGTACATAGGAGGCAGTATTATAGTAATTATATTCTTATACATAGAGGGCAGTATTATAGTAGGTATATTCTTGTACATAGGGAGCAGTATTATAGTAGTTATATTCTTGTACATAGGGACCAGTATTATAGTAGTTATATTCTTGTATATAGGGGCAGTATTATAGTAGTTATATTCTTGTACATAGGAGGCAGTATTATAGTAGTTATATTCTTGTACATAGGAGGCAGTATTATAGTAGTTATATTCTCATACATAGGGGGCAGTATTATAGTAGTTATATTCTTGTACATGGAAGGCAGTATTATAGTAGTTATATTCTTGTACGTAGGAGCAGTATTATAGTAGTTATATTCTTGAACATAGGAGACAGTATTATAGTAGTTATATACTTGTACATAGGGGGCAGTATTACAGTAGTTATATTCTTCTACATAGGGGCAGTATTATAGTAGTTATATTCTTGTACATAGGGGGCAGTATTACAGTAGTTCTATTCTTCTATATAGGGGCAGTATTACAGTAGTTATATTCTTGTCCATGAAAAGAAGGTTAGAAGTAATAACTGCAGAATTGAGTTTACAATGGCTGTGGCTGGTATTTCTCTTTAATACATTCTTTTATAACAGAGCTGTGGAGGCAGTTTGAATGTTGTGGTTTATTGGCCCTTAAATATTTATCTTCCACTTGCAGTCATTGCTTGCATTGTCCTCCCTAGTCTGAGACAGGAATTTGAGAAATTGTGTATGGATTGATGTCACAGTCCGGCAGCTGCTGGGAGGTCTGTAGCATTAGTGTCTTATTACTAGTAGTGTGCATGCATTTTTCCAGCCCGTCGTCCAGATAAGTGGAGTATATTTGATGAGCTATGACACCAATCCAGACTGGGCCCCAGGAGTCAACTGGACAGAGACTTCCTACAGATTTTTACAACACAGTCTAATCCATGCAAACTAAATGCAATCCATGAACAGATATAGCAGACCTACATTTGTTTAGCTGATGCACTTTGACAATACACTGAGTTCATGTTACACAATAGTATACCTATACATAAAACATAGTGATATTACAATGAGTTGTGCCATCTGTACACTGCCTGGTATACAGACAAAACTTCTCAGAAAGAAAATCACAAGAACGTGTTCTGTGCAGAAACTGAACAAGCAGGGAATCCTGGGAGATTTCAGCTTTGAAGCCTGCAGAAGAGTGAATGTAATTTAGTATAATACAGGATGTACCACAGGGTCAATACAGGATAAGTAATGTTTGTGCGTTATAGTCACTGATTACTTCAGAAGGGTTGGTGATCCAAGGATTACTGCAGTGGAGTCAGGAAGGAATTTTTTCCCTTAAATGAGAAAAATTGGCTTCTACCTCATTGGTTTTTTTTGCCTTCCTCTAGATCAACCTTGTAGGGAGGTGGGATAATAGACTGAGGGCTCAGTCACACGGGCGTTTTTTTTTACCGATTTGCAGATGCGCTTGCGATCTGCATCTATATATACCCAATGCTTTGCAAAGGGATCGGTCACATGTCAGTTTTTTTATGCGGATGTGCCGAAAATTATATGACACAACGATTCGCAGAACGCATGTAACTGCGTTCTGCGTAAATCGTTGTTCTCGTATATGTGCTCAATGGGGCCGGCGGCTACAGCACCGACCCCATTGAGAACATTTACTAAAGATAGTTCTCCTCTGCCACAGCTGTCACAGCTGTGACAGAGGAGAACGATGTTCTCCCATTGAATTCAATGGAGCAGGCAATACAATATATATATACTCACCCTTTTGCAGCTGCCGGAGATGGGCTGCCTCTGATTGGTCACAGCCCTCAGCCAATCAGAGGCAGCACTCACCCATTCATGAATCGGTGAGTGAGTGCTACCTCTGATTGGCTGAGCACTGTGACCAATCAGAGGCAGCTCTAAGCTGTCATTCAATAGCTAAGAGCTGGCTCTGATTGGTTACAGTGCTCAGCCACTCACTGCTGAATACTACAGAAAGCAATTCAGGAGAAAAGACGGCTGGACGCGGCTGATCTCCGGCAGCTGCAAAAATGTGAGTATATATATTTTTTTATTTTTTACACTTTTTTGGATGCTTTTCAGGGAAGGGCTTATATTTGAAGCCTTTCTCCGAAAATTAATACAGCGCTTGCCGGCAGCCCATTGCTTTCATTGGAGCCGGCTGTATTGCCGGCTCTATTGCATTCAATGGGCAAACATCGTTCTCTTTTGCCACAGCTGTGGCACAGCTGTGGCAGAGGACAGCTGGCAGCGCCCGTGTGACCGATCCCTTTGGGCTGATAAACGCTGATAGCAGCCTTTTTTTCAGCCGTGACGCTGGCTTCGGTCACGGGATATTTTGTGCGCATCAATTTTGTGCACAAAAAATCGTGCGAAAAAACGCACGTGTGACTGAGCCCTGAACTAGATAGACTTACACTGGCATAATTAGAGGAGATGAAGGGCTTGTGGTTGCACCCGGGCCCAGGAGCCCTAGGAGGCCCATAAGTCCTCTCTTCTCCATATAGAGAGCCCAGTACTATGAATAAGCATTAGAGTTGGGCACCCTGTTACAGGTTTTGCATTGGGGCCCAGAAGCTTCAAGTTACACCTCTGTGTTAAGGGGTTAAGAGAAGTTGGGGGGCCCCAAGATAAACTTTTGCACCTGGGCCCATGAGCCTTTAGCTACGCCTCTGGATCATGGACATATGTCTTTTTTTACGCCTAACATACTATGTTACGCAGTAACTCCAGCAGAATAGTGAGTGCAGCTCTGGAGTACAGAACAGGATCAGTACAGAATAGGTAATGTATATGCAACGTGCGTAAACTCTACATGTAGATGAATTCAATGGATAGGATGAGGCCGGGCTCATATGAGCATAAGATTACCGCATAGTACACGCGCGGTGTACGCACGTGTGGTAAGCGGTAATGCGTAGGCAATCATATACTTTGCCTTACGCTGGTTTGCTCACATTTGCGTGTAAGAATAGTATAATACGTGAGCACAGAAAAATGAAAGCTGCATGTTCTATTTTGCTATGAATTAGGTGCAAGAGAGCCTATTGTTCTCTATGGGCGCATAATCAACACCGCCCAGATGCAATGCGGCGTATATATTCACATTGTTGCAAAGCGACAGTGCGGGAAATTTGCACTAAATAGAAACAAGTTAGACTGCATGCGTACAATATCGCTGCCATATACAGGGATAGACCAACTGGCTACACAGCGGTAAAATGCTGCGTTACTCACTGCGCCCGCACTGATTGTCATTGGACACCGGAGATAGTGAAAGATCAATTACTAGAATTGCCAAGAAAACCCTTAAGAAAACTTTGATATTCCACATGTCATAGAGCTGCTAAAAAAATGTGAAACTGTATCCATATCACGTATCTGTAGTCCACGAGTTACTAACAATGAGTTTGAAGAAACGTGTATGATAAGGTCTATGGTTGATGTCCTCAAGGACACAATACAGCAGGAGGTTGATGTCCTTTCCAATATCACATCAGTAGAAGTCTTTACCAATATTCAGACTTGAACACAAAGTGCCTGGATGCCAAAGGGCCATTTTCAGGATATGCTCTAAGCAACATCCGAGGTCAAAACAATGCTGATCAACTTTCAAAGGGAACCAGACAAAAAGTTATTGAGGGACGTTTGGGTTTTCTAGGAGAGAATCTCCTTGTATAAAATGTTAAAAATTGCAGTATAAAGCACATGACCTCATTTTATGTGATGATCAACTTAATATTCAAAAATTCTAAGCTTCCTGATACTAAAATAGTCAGGGTGTATAGATTATGTAAGCTTTTTAGTATTGCATGATTCACCTGCCATTTAGGAGACGAGTGTGAGATGTACACATGAATCACACATAGCCACTGGCAATTGGTGAGCCCGGAACACCTAGAAATAGGTTGATGAGTAATATTATAAATGGGACTGTGAATAATGTCATTCTGATTCCTGAACTCTACTGCATGCTTCTTCTGATACATGAAATACTGTCCCCTACATACAAGAACATAAAAATTAATGTACTGACCCATGTGTTCAAAAATAAACTATGGCCCTTAACCTTTACATCCTTGGACCCAGTTTCAAGTTCACTTTTATTAGTTTACATCTGTTACTCTCTCCCGTCCCTTCTGTTAAACCCCCTTTCTCTCCAGGTGATCCTTAATACCGACTCCTGAGTTAATTGCATTAATGGAATTATACAACTGATAATATTGCCCTTATGTACAAGAATATACCTACTATAATACTGCCCCCTATGTACAAGAATATAACTACTATAATACTGCCCCCTATGTACAAGAATATAACTACTATAATACTGCCCCCTATGTACAAGAATATAACTATTATAATACTGCCCCTCTATGTACAACAATATAACTACTATAATACTGCCTCCTATGTAGAAGAATATAACTACTATAATACTGCCCCCTATGTACAAGAATATAACTGCTATAATACTGCCCCCTATGTACAAGAATATGACTACTATAATACTGCCCCCTATGTACAAGAATATAACTACTATAATACTGCCTCCTATGTACAAGAATATAACTACTATAATACTGTCCCCTATGTACAAGAATAGGACTACTATAATACTGCCTCCTATGTACAAGAATATAACTACTATAATACTGCCCCCTATGTACAAGAATATGACTACTATAATACTGCCCCCTATGTACAAGAATATAACTACTATAATACTGCCTCCTATGTACAAGAATATAACTACTATAATACTGCCTCCTATGTACAACAATATAACTACTATAATACTGCCCCCTATGTACAAGAATATAACTGCTATAATACTGCCCCCTATGTACAAGAATATAACTACTATAATACTGCCCTCTATGTAGAAGAATATAACTACTATAATACTGCCTCCTATGTACAAGAATATAACTACTATAATACTGCCTCCTATGTACAAGAATATAACTGCTATAATACTGCCCTCTATGTAGAAGAATATAACTACTATAATACTGCCTCCTATGTACAAGAATATAACTACTATAATACTGCCCCCTATGTACAAGAATATAACTGCTATAATACTGCCCCTATGTACAAGAATATAACTACTATAATACTGCCCCCTATGTACAAGAATATAACTACTATAATACTGCCCCCTATGTACAAGAATATAACTGCTATAATACTGCCCCCTATGTACAAGAATATGACTACTATAATACTGCCCCCTATGTACAAGAATATAACTACTATAATACTGCCTCCTATGTACAAGAATATAACTACTATAATACTGCCTCCTATGTACAACAATATAACTACTATAATACTGCCCCCTATGTACAAGAATATAACTGCTATAATACTGCCCCCTATGTACAAGAATATAACTACTATAATACTGCCCTCTATGTAGAAGAATATAACTACTATAATACTGCCTCCTATGTACAAGAATATAACTACTATAATACTGCCTCCTATGTACAAGAATATAACTGCTATAATACTGCCCTCTATGTAGAAGAATATAACTACTATAATACTGCCTCCTATGTACAAGAATATAACTACTATAATACTGCCCCCTATGTACAAGAATATAACTGCTATAATACTGCCCCTATGTACAAGAATATAACTACTATAATACTGCCCCCTATGTACAAGAATATAACTGCTATAATACTGCCCTCTATGTAGAAGAATATAACTACTATAATACTGCCCCCTATGTACAAGAATATAATTATATTATTAAATATAACTATTATTATATATGAGATAGATAGATAGATAGATAGATAGATAGATAGATAGATAATGGATGTTAGATGTTACAGAGAAAAAAGTCTTGTCCTAGGGGTTGTGTTCTATCATATAATAATAATAATAATTATTATAATCTTGTACATGGGATGCAGTATTATAGGTTGACAATGATAGAACATGCTCCATCTGTGCTGCTGCCTTCAAAAATCATTACTTTGATCTAGATACAATATTCATTCATCCTTCAAGCCATGACTGAAAAACATTAGCTAACCAGGAACTGAGGCCACAATTACCAGTGGAATAACACCAGTTTATAACAGAATATGAAAAATGAATCAGCTACAGTCTATAAATATATTATATATATCCTGCATAACATTTAAGTCAGTTTTTTATTACATTTCATTGCTTATCTTATACTGATCCTAAATTGCATGCTGTGTTATACTGCAGAGCTGCACTCACCATACTGCTGGTGGAGTCACTATAAACATACGTTACATTACTTATCCTGTACTCATCCTGAGTTACATCCTGTATTACACTCTAGAGCTGAACTCACTATTCTGTTAGTGGAGTCACTGTGTACATATATTACTTATCCTGTACTGATCCTGAGTTACATCCGGCATTATACTCCAGAGCTGCACTCACTATTCTGCTGGTGGAGTCACTGGGTACATACATTACTTATCCTGTACTGATCCTGAGTTACATCCTGTATTATACTGCAGAGCTGCACTCACTATTCTGCTGGTGGAGTCACTGTGTACATACATTACATTACTTATCCTGTACTGATCCTGAGTTACATCCTGTATTATACTCCAGAGCTGCACTCACTATTCTGCTGGTGCAGTCACAGTGTACATACATTACATTACTTATCTTGTACTGATCCTAAGTTACATCCTGTATTATTCTCCAGAGCTGAACTCACTATTCTGTTAGTGGAGTCACTGTGTACATATATTACTTATCCTGTACTGATCCTGAGTTACATCCGGCATTATACTCCAGAGCTGCACTCACTATTCTGCTGGTGGAGTCACTGGGTACATACATTACTTATCCTGTACTGATCCTGAGTTACATCCTGTATTATACTGCAGAGCTGCACTCACTATTCTGCTGGTGGAGTCACTGTGTACATACATTACATTACTTATCCTGTACTGATCCTGAGTTACATCCTGTATTATACTCCAGAGCTGCACTCACTATTCTGCTGGTGCAGTCACAGTGTACATACATTACATTACTTATCTTGTACTGATCCTAAGTTACATCCTGTATTATACTCCAGAGCTGCACTCAGTATTCTGCTGGTGGAGTCACTGTGTACATACATTACATTACTTATCCTGTACTGACCCTGAGTTACATCCTGTATTATACTCCAGAGCTGCACTCACTATTCTGCTGGTGAAGTCACTGTGTACATACATTACATTACTTATCCTGCACTGATCCTACTGAGTTATATTCTGTATAGCACCGAAGAGCTAATACAAGACTACAAAAATTATATAATAAAACAAGCCAAATAAAACAGGGAATGGATTCCTAAACTTCATTTTAAGATAAAAATACTCATCATTTAAAAAATAAAGAGCTGTAAATAAAAAAAAACAAACTTAATTTTACTAATAAAACAAAAAAAAAAATTGAAAAAATTTCTGTAAAAAATGTACTAGAAAACAACCCTATATGGCCACCTGCAGACGGCCGGGTCAGATCCTGCAGCGAGAATTCTCGCTGCGGGACCCGACCTGAGCGCCTGCAGAGAGTAGCGCATACTCACCCGCGCCACGCAGCTCCGGATCTTTCATGTGCCGGCTGCCGGGCAGCCGGGGCATGCACAGACCGGACCCGGCGGCGGGTGAGCCCCGCACAGAAATAGAACATGCCGCGGCTTGTTTGCCGCATGAGATTTCGCGCGGCCAAACCGCGGGCGGCTGCATAGGATTGCGTTTGTTAACGCAATCCTATGCAGGCTTCCAGCGGTGGAAATCCCGCCACGGAATTTCTGCCCGTCTACAGGCGGCCTATGTCACGAAAAAAGAGCAGCACAGATAAAACCGCTACATGTGTAAAATCACTAACGAGTCTGGCTCTTTAGGACTGAAACACTAAAGCTGTATGAGCGGCTCACCAGCCAAACCTATGTATATACAGATAGGAAGTGTATTAGTGTGGGGGGGATACAGCGGGAAGAAGGCAGCCAGGCGTACGCAGAATAAGTTATAAGTATATTATGTTCAGGAACAACTATAAAGACTTCTGCGCAGCGGAGGGATCGCGGCCGAGTACAAGTAGCAGACTGCAGACATAACACTTGGATGAGCAGCCTATGTGAAGAGTATACAGGAGCAGTCCGGCTCCTGCAGGTCTTTAATTAGAAGCCTTCCATCACACTTCCACGGCTTGGAATCTCAGCATCCCATCCATTCTAGAAGTCTTCCTAAAGCTCCGACTTCTGCGGTAATAGACATTGCTGAGATTCCAGCTCTGCACAAGTGATGCTTGTGGCACCTCAAGAGCCTTACATCTATCAGAGAACAGTAATGCTGAAGCGTTTATGCCGCTGCAGTATGTAGTGTAGCTTCACTTCTGGCTCCAAGAAGGGGTAGGGGCCGGGGTAACAATTCTATACTAGACCCAATGGAGGAGTTTGTATTTTGCGATTTTTTTATTGCTTTAACCCTTTCCAATCCACTGTCTGACGTCTTCCTACATCTTCATTGAAGCTTGTACAGCTCCAATATCCGAAGACATCCGACAGGGTATTCTTACCGTCTATTGCCAGCCACTCTGCTGTCAGAGCCTCTCGGGTGCACACACTCTGGCTTTAGCCAGCAGATGGCACCGTTGTATAACAGCAAAAAAGAGAAAGCCTTTTAGGAAACCCTGAATGCAAAATTGGATTGGAAAGGGTTACTGCAGTAAAAATTATAATAAAATAAATAATGAAGCAACATTACAAGTAATCTTCATTAACCCATTAATGACGCCGCCTATTTTGGGCCTAAGGATGCAACAATTTTGTGGAATGTTTATCTCCACTTTTGAATAACCATATGAGGGCTTGTTTTTGCCGTGGCAAGCTGTAGTTTTTAATGTAACAATTTTGAGGTTTTTTGAAGGACAGTGTGAAAAAAAATGCATTCATTCTGCGCTTTTATTTTACGGCGCTCATTACGCAGTATAAATGACATGACAACATTTTTATGTGGCTTGATACAATTAATATTGCACCCTTTTTTTTTAAACTTTTTTTGCAATAAAAAAATCCTTAATTTATTTATTTGCATTGCTGCACTCAAAGACCCATCGACAGAGCTCTGTAAGGGCTTTGTTTTTGTGGGACAAGCTGTAGTTTTTATTGGTACCTTCTTGGGGTACATATGAATTTTTTGATCAATTTTATTGTGTCTTTTTGGTAGGGGAAAGGAAGAAAAAAAAAGCATTTTGCTTAAATGTTTTGCTTTTTGTTTTACATAGCATTTTCCATGTGGGATAAAAAGTGTCTTCAATGTATTAACAAAGATACCAAACATTTGGGTTTCCAGAGAAGATGGGGGTTAACAAAAAAGGGAAAAGCACGCAAAAAGGGTTTTTTTAACATGCTTTGTTTTTTGCTGTTTTTAATTTAATTTGTTTTTTAAACATTTATGTCCCTGTAGGGGACTTCAATCTTGCAATCTCAAGATCACAGCGATAATACACTGCAGCACTATTTACTGCGTATGACAGACCACAGCAGACCCAGATGTTATTGACTGGTGTATAATTGCCACAGTAACCCATCAGCCCTCTGTTAACTTCATACATACCACTATCAATATTGATTATGGCATCTAATGGATTAACAGTGGTAGGCCGGCTGTCAGTCACAGGGTACTGGTATATCTTGACGCCACCGGAAGCTAGGGGTTTGACAGGGGTAACTCCCCTGTCACATCCTTAGCTGCCGATTGGGTCAAAATCTGAAGGTCCTACAAGGTGCTGTTAGCTGTCTGTCCCTCAGCCATGGGTCCGTGCTCTCACTGAAGAGCAGTCCCTGTGCTACACCGCAGATAGCTGCCTGTCCCCTGGCCCTGCTGCATTATGGCACCCTGGTGTGGTGCACTGTACCCCCTACGCTCTGTTCTCCGTGCTGCCGAGTGCCTTATAGTAAAGTAATATGCCGGCGGAGGATGGGGGAGAGGGAAGGGGGTCGGCACCACCAAAGCCACTTCACCTCGCTGTCTACTGCCTAAGACCGACCCCGCTCTGCGCTTTAATTCAGAGGGTGGTAGCACAGGTGGGGAAGGCCCTTTCCGAAGTGCAAGTGCGAGCCTGGAGCGGGGGACCTGCATGGTAATGAGCAGATGTCAGTGCGGACGGCGACTTTCAGGGCGGTGTGGCCTCAGTGCTGCTGCGCCAGCAGGGAAGCTGCTTCACACTGCTTCGATGTCCCTGCTGAGTCCCACTCTGTGCAGTGAATAAGCCACCATCCGGGAAGGAGTGGTATGATTTACCTTATAAGACACGTTCTGCATGGGCGCCGGGTAAATACCTTGAAGCTGCGGCTGGCTGGCTGGCTGCAGCGGGGGGCACTGTCTGGTTTCCCCAACAATCCTTAGTGGGCAGCCAGGACCTAAATCCCATCCAAGTCGCCAGACAATAACGTTCAGGGGGCGTAACCCCCTCTGTCAAACTTGACTCCACCAGTACTTCCTGGTGGCGTCAAGATACACCAGTACCCAGTCACAGATCCAACTAAGAACGGTGCGGGAGCCCATCCATTGATATGATGTAAATATATTTAATTTTGCGGCAACACCTTCTCGCCCAGGATATATATATGCATACAAGTCCGCTGTGTCGGAATCTCTACTTCCATCTCTGTTCCAACAGCGGGTCAGGTGATATAGATTTTCTCTGTACCTGTCACAGCATCAGAGGGTAATCGATTTTCTGCTCATTTTAATAACTAGGACAGCCCCCTTCTCTGTCTCTGCATCAGCCATGACATAAAATAGGGCTGTGTCAAAAGAGGCTGGACGTGGAGGGTCCAATAGCACGGGTCTTCAGAAGGATTTTACCTCTCTGGACAACCCCTTTAAGTTCCGCCTCTGAGTCAACCCAGGCTGTGACTCTAGGAGTGAGGAAGAAGTTACTTCCACATTATCCCACAAACTCTCTGAAGCCCGACAATGCATTGCTGTTTGTAGTGGTTATCTATTCATTGGTATTATTCACGATTTCCATTATTTCCAACCTCGGAATCCTGATAAGTGTGATCACTCAACCATGTCAATTCGTGACCCCTCCTCAGGAATAATTAGACAGGCAGCAGAGAACATACGAGAATGCAGAAAAATTAAAAGGACTCCAAAAACAATAACAAGTATTCAATATTATAAGCTGCAATATCATTGACCCGCTCAGCAGATGAACCTTCATATGCCAAACCTCTTTAGTTATTGGTAGCATTGACTAAAACAGTTTTCTCTTAAGACCTGAAACTCAAAGCACTTTCTATTGATGCTTTTAATGGCTTTTGATGGAGAGGCTGGTTTAGTATTCAGAAATCCTCCATGCTGGCATTGTGTGCCAAGGTATGTGGATATAAAGACAGAGACAATGCAAGATTTTACATAAGCGGAGAGTAACATATTATTTAAGGCTGAAAACAAAAAAAAAACTTGTCTCCATCCAGTTTAGCCTATTACCCTCCAATGTTGATGCAGAGGAAGGCAAAAAAAAACAGCTTTCCTCATTTTATGGAAAAAGAATCCTTCCCGACTCCAAGTCTGGCAATTAAAATAATCCCCGGATCAACAACCCCTCTGAATTAATCAGTAACTACAAGATTGACTCTAATATATTGTTACACTTGAACTGTTCAGGGAGTTTACCATCACCACGTCTTCAGGCAGAGAGTTGCATAGTCTCACTGCTCTTACAGTAAAGAACCCTCTTCTATGTTGGTGTAGAAATCTTCTTTCTTCAAGACGTAGAGGGCGCCCCCTTGTTACAGTCCTGGGTATAAACAGATGATGGGGAGATTTCTGTATTGTCCCCTGGTATATTTATACATAGTTATTAGGTCGCCCCTCAGCTGCCTTTTTTCTAAACTACATAACCCCAATTTTGATAACCTCTCTGTGTATTGTAGTCCACCCATTCCATTTATTACTTTAGTTGCCCGCCTTTGAACCCACTCAAGCTCTGATGTCTTAATTGAGTACCGGTGCCAAAACTGTAAAGAGGAAAAAATGTAATATTCAGTTTGAAGGCCATGGAGAAGTTTTCAGTAAAAGTCCAGATTGTCTCAGCTACTGATATCACACTATCAGTCTCCTGACCAGAGGAAGGAATAAGATGGCATTCACCATGACAGCCAATTGAAATGTGCCGTTGAGTAGAACATGGCCATTTCAAAGTGCAATATGGGGATCCCAATCTTTTAGCTGAACCCAACAGCCATATCTTGCTTAGCTTTCATCACTGGAAGTCAATAAGTAATTCATTAAGCTGAATGAATTTCAAGGGTAACTACTAGAGCTGAGCGAGCACCAAAATGCTCGGGTGCTCATTACTGGAGCCGAGATTTTTGTAATGCTCGAGAGCTCGGTTCGAGTAACAAACCCCATTGAAGTCAATGGGAGATTTGAGCATTTTTCAAGGTGCCCCATGCTCAGCATAGGGGATGGTTCTCTGTCTCTCTCTCCTGAAATTTACCCAAGCACCTAGTGGTGCTCGCTAGAGTGATGAGTACTTTCGAGTATGCTAATGCTCAATCGAGCATCAAGCTTGGACGAGCATGCTCGCTCATCTCTAGTAACTACCGGTAGTGACTTCAATGGGCAATCCCTTTGTAAATATGTGGAGCATTGTCAATGCCATTCTGCTGTAACTTTCAGCTGATTGGTAATCGAGCGACCCCCCTCCCCCCACACACACACACACCCCCAAGGCAAGAGGGAGCACCCAATATGAAATCTCATGTATATGACTTAATGATGGCAGTCTCTGAGTAACACAGATCCATAATTCAGTACCTAAAGAAGTCTATAAGGCTCTGCTAAAGTTGCGACTTGGTCTATAAATGACCAGCTTGGCCAGTAATGATATCAAAAGGCTAGTGCTGGTAATCATTTTTTACCAACAATATTAATTACCGGTAAAAAAAATATTGCGTTGACATGGCCGCATGGTCAAGGTTCCGGCACCTCGCATATAGCGGCAATCTTTTACAGATCTGTGTTGTCGGTATCCAAAAAGCAGGATCGCTGCATGTCATAAGCGGACATCTTCCTCTTGCTTCAACATACAATACTATGAAAGAAAGAGTCAGCTTATGATGTATAGAGTCCGAATACACACAGACCTGTCACTGTGTGAGTAAGAATTAGTTTGCTGCTATACTACAGTTGTACTGAATTGAAGGGGGGCAATATTAGAAAGTTGGGACACAGAAAGGGGCACTGTTAGGAATTCGGGCAACAGAGGAGGCACAAATAGGAAGTGAGGCTACAGAGTGGGCACTATTTTGAATTGGGTTCATAAAGGGGGCACGACTACTAAGTGGAGTCGGTATTATTGTATCTTAATGCCACCGGAAGCTAGGGGTTTGACAGGAGGAACGCTCCTCTCACACCCCTAGCTCCCGATTGCTTTTCAGTCCTGCCGCTGGCCTCCAGCCTTTTGTCAGCCCCGCAGGTCCCCACTCCCTGTATGTCCGCGGCCGCTGCACAGTGCAGGGAGGGCGATGGGGAGCAGCTCTGGCGCCCCCGCTGCTCCCTCACTTTCCGCCACTGCCCTCCAGCCTCCACATCCCCCTGCCTCCCTCACTCTGTGACAGTCAGGGCCACAGGTTCCCCACTCCCTCTGTGTTGGCGGCCGCTGTAGAATGAAGGGAGGCGGACAGGGAAGTGGCTCTGCCGTCACCGCCGCCCGCTCACTGTCTGCCGCTGGCCGCCAGCCACCGCGTCCCCCTCCCTCCGTTACTCACTGTGAGGCATCGCAGTACTGCAGCTGCTGCTGATGCCGCCGCTGGTGCCCCAAAATCCAACGCCACTGAAGAGTGCGGGGAGGCCGACAGGGAAGCAGCTCTGCCACTGCTGCTCACTCTGTCTCCCCCACCGCTGCACAATGCAAGCAGGCGGCTGGGAAAGCTGCTGTGCCACGCTGTTAGTGAGACAAGATACAATAATACCAGTGTAGTCTCACAGGAGACACTACTACTAAGTGGGACCACAGAGGGGACACTATTACTAAGTGGGGCTACAGAGCTAACAGTATTATTGTGAGGGGTGGCATAGAGGGGATACTTTTACTATGGGAGGCCACAGAGGGAACATTATTATTATGAGAAAAATTGAAAAGAAATAGTAGCTGCTGGATGGAAAGATTTTACAGAGATGAGTGGTGGCTGGAAGAAGTCTTCATGGTGGTCTGGGCCCAGATAGAGAAGCAAAAGAGAAGTGGACCAATCTAATCTGAGAAGACGCCATCTGTGATCACTACAGGTAACTGCACTGTAATCACAACCACTATCTAGAACTGATATGTGACTATTATATGGTGACTGCCCTAATTTATTTCTGTGGCTGGCAACCGTGTTTGTGGCTGGGACCTCATTACAAGGCCATCACAAGCTGAAAACAAAAACAGGAGGCACTGGTTTCTGGCACCTTGTACTAACACCACAATATAAGAATGATAAGATCTAGTTTCAGTTTACACATATGTTTCTAGGAGGAATAACCCAGGACAATTCACATGTCTTGGTAAGCCACGCCTCCAAACCACGCCCCTTTATACCATGGCTGGTATTTCTTAGTAAAAAAATGTAGCAATCAATCCTAGGCCTCGCTCTACCTATGTATGCCCCAGAAATTATACCTTGTCCCATTGGATACTAGATTACTGAGGGGTTCATCCCTAGAAGCATGAGATTATAACTTCATGATATACTGCAGTAGGCATATGCCATATTGTGGCATAAGGCGTGGCTACAGCATGTACATGAGTTTATCTGTCTGCAGTGACAGCAATGAGTATTAGTACTAGAGATGAGCGAGCATACTCGCTAAGGACAATTACTTGATCGAGCATTGTCCTTAGCGAGTATCTCCCCTCTCGGAAGAAAAGGTTCAGCTGCCGGCGCGGGTGACAGGTGAGTTGCGGCAGTGAGCAGGGGGGAGCGGAGGGAAGAGAGGGAGAGAGATCTCCCCTCCGTTCCTCCCCGCTCTCCCCCGCCGCTCCCTGCCTGCCGCCGGCAGCCGATTCTTTTCTTCCAAGCGGGCAGGTACTCGCTAAGGGCAATGCTCGATCAAGTAATTGCCCTTAGCGAGTATGCTCGCTCATCTCTAATTAGTACGTAACACGTGATGAATTTCGTTGCTGTCCAACCTGTTCTTTAAAACAAATCACTGGAATAGGCAGGCGGGGCACCAAACTCCAGGAACCCTGCCAATCAGCACAATGAAGGAGCGAAGTGGTTTATCCAAATGGGCAGCTATGCTTATTCTTCAGTTCAGTCCTATGTCCTTATAGATGAGCTGCTGTACCTGTATAAACAATGAAGGTGTCGCAGCATGAGCCCTTAATTGTGCTAATTGTGGGGATCCCGAACCTTAGAGTCCTATAGATCAAACACTGATGGCCTATCCCAAGGACCGTCTAAAGTGGCGGAGAACGCCTTTTAAAAAAAAAGTAAAGAGCGAGTGTCAGTAATGTAACTTAATAAGCACCTTTCGTCAGCACAGAACAGTTACATTGTAGACAGTAACATAAGTATCTAGTCACAGTTAGAAGACACATTTGCTGACATTTCTAGTCCAGGAGCTTCGTTTGTCGATGTTGATAACATTTTCTATGGAGTCTATAAAAGGCGATAGTGCTTTACCACTATTCCCTCTCCATTAAAGCTTAACCCCGTTAGATTGCTTTGTAAATAGGAGTTTTATGCTAAACCACGGCGTTCTATCCTGCAGCCGCAGTTTGTGCTGCGGTTCACATATTTTTTTCTAGGCAAAATAAATTTTTAATTTAACAACATAAAAGCGGAGGTTCTGTCAGGTCAGTCGCAAATACACTCATAAATTTACTTTGGCTTTTATCTGCTTTTATCTGCTGGATTTTGTGAAGTCGAAAGCATTTGACCTTTACATTTTCCTTGGTAAGCAAAATTGCGAGCCCGCTTCTAACAGAAGATCTATCAGGCGTCTTCTTTCTGCTCTCGATTCCTCCTAGATTAGAAGAGCGGTGCTCAATGTCATATTCAGATAACGAATGCAGCACTTGATGGAAAATCGGGCAGAATTTTTATGGCGCGTTTAAAGGAAAACTCCAAAAATTGTCCATCAGGGGGTGTCTGAAATGTGTTCTTCACCGGCTTTGTGCTTGGGTTTTACACTGTAGCGACTCTAAGGGCCCTTTTATATGGAGCGATTATATTGTTCACTTTCTCGCTGGGAGAACTGAATGAGAATTGTTCAGTGTAAATGCTGCCGGCGACTTAACGATGAATGATAATTCATTTGCTTATCATTCAGTTTAGGCAGGTATAAAAATCGAACGACGATTGGCCCGTGTGAACAGGCAGTCCATCTATGAACCACTGCCTGTTTACTGTGAATGGAGGTGGGCGGATGGAAGTGATCTATAGTCCGCTCCGCCTGCATTCACTGAATGATTACAGCTCCTGCATGAAAGCACAAGAGCAGTAATTGGTGGGATGATTGTTGGGTGCTTAAGAACCGGACAATCGTCCCACCTGAAAGGACCCTAAGCTGTTGTTTCAATAACAGTTTTATGTCATATGGACCTCCTTCTATGAGACCGAATGTATATTTGCTATATATGAATGTTCTGAACTCTACGCTCGAGAATTCCGTTTTCCTGCCCAATTCGGGGAGCAGGAATAGGGTATCCCATGGCCAAGCGTCTCCGTCTTATGACGGAACCGAACAGCGACGACCAGATCCCATTGACTATAATGGCGTCCATTCGCTTTCTGCTCAGCTGTTTTTGCCGGAAGAAAAACTGCTGCAGGTAGCGCTTTTACTTCCGGTATTTTGTGCCAGATCTGCAACAGAGCCTCCAACGCAGATGTGAACTCATCCTTCCATGGACGGCCATTCATCTGAATGAAGCTCCCAGTAAGGCTAGTTTCACACAGCCGATCACGATATCGCCACAAGAAAATCCCAAGATGTTCTGATTGAAGGCTGTACAGCTCCGATGTCGGATTACGTCCGGCAGGGTATTCTTACTGTATATTACTGGCTGTTCTGTTGTCGGGGGGGGGGGGGGGCCTCTCCAGCATGTCCCATACCGCAGTACTGGCTCTAGCCAGGAGATGGCGCCATTGTATAATGGCAGAGAGAGAAAGCCCCCTAGGAAACCCTGAATTCAAAATTGGATTGCAAAGGGTTAACACTTGTAATATATTTTATGCTTCAGTTATAACCATTTTCAAGATCTCTGCTTGCTGCCCAAAAATTAAAACATTTTTGCTTCCATTCCAGAGAAGAAAACTGACTGTTCTATCTGCCTGAAATTAAGCCTGTTGCTGGCAGAGCATTCCATAGACTGAAACACTGCAACAAATCCTCAACTGTGTGAGTATAACTAGATTAGGAGGTGTTCCTATATACACAGGGGCAATATTTACTTAGACTGGAGTTTCATACAGCAGTTTAAGTAAACTTTGAGCCGGTGTCCGAGCGACAAATATATCAAGAGGTGCCATCTCTTAATAAGTTTGTAGCACATTTCTGTATGCTATGAGCTGCCGCAGGATTAAGCTGTGAGTTGCACTAGTTTCTGGCATAAATTATAGTAATCTGTTGGACTGCACACAACCACTACCCCACACTTAATGCTAGATTTTGCTCATTTTTTTTAAATGGCAGTGCCTGGCATAAAACGTAAAAAATACGCAATTGTGGCGCTTGTGCAAAATTCGGACTTTTGCCTGCGAAACATAATATGTATGCCTTAACCCTTTCCAATCCACTGTCTAACTTCTAAAGACATTATGATTTAAGGCTGTACAGCGCCGATGTTGAAAGACATCCGTTGGGGTTCTCTTACTGTATATTGCCAGCTTCTCTGCTGTCAGAGCCTATCCAACGTGTCACCTCATGCAATACTGGCTTTAGCCAGCAGATAGCGCCATTGTATAACGGCAGAAAAAGAGTAAGACCCCTAGGAAAAACTAGAATACAAATTGGATTTGGAAAGGGTTAATCTCTATTAGAAAGTTGTAGGACTTTTCACTGTCTAATGATTATGTTTTATTTACAGATGATTGTGTGACTCCTTTAAAGGGGTATTCCCACCTTGAGAATAAAGATGTTTTTTTAGCAATGCGGGAAGGAGAGCACTTAATATAAAACCTCATGCACATAACCACATTATGGGTCTGTACAACCTCCAAGTTGTACAGATGCATAATAAGGCCCCACTGTACCTCCATACGTCTCCACGGCTCTCTCCATTGAAGTCTCAGAGAGTTATGGAAAAAGAGTCAAGGTAGTGCAGGGACCGATAAATTACCATACATTTTTCATTTTGTCATGGGAGTCAACTAATGGTGAGGTCACAGACAAAGAACATAAAAGCCTGATATCAAGGCACATGCTCAAGAAAATAGTTGAACTTGAGCATCTTGTCTGTTGGGCATGCTCTACATTGACCAATGAAGTCATGGCAGAATATGCAAAAACAGATTGGATGCAATTTGGCAAATGCATTAATTTAATGTTATAGGACTATATATAATCTCCCAATAGCCAAGTAGTCAATGTGCCTGAAAAAACTTTTGGATGCGTCTAACTTTTTGAAATGATTTTTTGATGAAGTGTTAAGTACTAGTGCTTCGAACTGGTTCCTGAAATGGCCTACAGTAACTTGTTCTGATAGCTTACAGTGATCAGTCAATCCCTGACCACTAGAGATGAGCGAGCACCAAAGTGCTTGAGTCCGCGTTATGCGAGTCTAGCTTTTCATAAAATTTGAGAGCTCTACTCGGGTAGCGAACCCCATTGACTACAATGGGAGACTCGAGCATTTTTGTATGTGGGACGCCGGGAGCCGAGCTTTTTTTTTTTTCCCCTAGGTTCGTTCAACTATTTGCCAATGACGTGCACTGCGTCACAGTGGGGAGGGGCCAAAACAGGCACCTCATAGTGGGGAGGAGCCGAAAACTGGGGCGGGGGTCGAACACGGCTTGATGCTCGTTCGAGTAACGAGCACCATCGAGTACGCTAATGCTCGAACGAGCATCAAGCTCGGTAGAGTATGTTCGCTCAACTTTACTGACCACTATACACACCCAATCTGTACCCTGAATATACTGTGCAATTATATAATTATGACTGTGTGATGTAAAAATCCAAAGACTCTTCAATATACCAATTACCCTTTACTCCTAACTAGGAACAAAGAATGACATTATACCAAGGTATAATGCTGGGAAGAAGACAAAGACTATGATGAGAAGAAGACGGATAACCTTAGACTCAATATAGAAGACACTGAAGACGTTTTTGTGTTATTGATTAACAACAACCATCTAGCAGTCATTGGATATATTGCAGATGGGCACATAGTAGTACAAGGATGAAAGATGTAATGATGTGTCAATGAAAAACAATGGTCAGATGGTCAAGGTTATAGAATTTTCGGAAGATGCTTGACTGAATAAAGCTGCCGTCTTCACATGAAGCACAAATAGCCTGACAAGATTTATCTTGTTTGGGCCATATTACAAGATGACCCGTCTCAGCAGAAAAGACATATATGCTCAGAAGAGGTGAAAGACCAGCAGCAAGGGGGATGGAGACAAATCAGAAATGAGGAACACGACAGTGGGAATTTAGAAGACACAAAAAAGAAGGCACGTACGACTGCTGAATGACTTGGTACTCAATTTGTACGAGTCTCCTTCCTTACCCAGTCTAGACATACACTATCCTACACAAGTAGTTGGACATTTAAGCAAGAATCAAAAGTATTTTTTTTACATATGTGAATACTTAATGGAGCCTCCTCTGGTCCTAATGACATCAGATACTCTCTGTGGCATACTTTCTATTAATGTCTGATACACTTCAGCTGGTATTTCCCTCCATTCATCCTGCAAACATCTGGTGAGTCCTCTCACAGAAAATGGACCCTGTTCATAATCCCTGACTCGACATTCTAGTTAGTTCCAAAGATGTTCAGGAGGGTTCAAGGCAGAACTCTGTGCAGGGTAGTCCAATTGTGGAACACCTATATCCTCAAATCAATGTAAAACAGCGTTGGATTTGTGGCAAGGCGCGTTGTCTAGTTAGAAGTATGGCTGACCATTCCCAGAGTATTCCCACATTGTCAGCAGCACATTGTTGTCTAGAATGTCAAGATACACATCTGTGTTCATGGTTCTTGCCACTACACCCAACACACAGACCATGTCATGTAAAACATCCTCTGTAGTTCCGCCATACTTGACTGTTGGCATAACACACTCGGGCAAAAGGCATTCCCCTGGCTCCTCCACATCCAGGTACCTCCATCTGATTTGAAGATGGAGCGATGAGATTCATAACGCCATAGAATGTTCTTCCATTGCTTAACTGTCCAATGACAACACTCTGTGGTGACCCAGTACATCATCCTGGTTCCCTTCATAAATGTTATATGTGTATGTCTATGTGGATGCACTGTGCAAAGCTGTCTTGTCATTTCCAGTGTGTGTGTTGCACAGCTGCAGCGCTTGAGAGGTTAACCTCTAATAAAATCCAAAGCCTGCATGTAAATATATCAAGTCTATCATGTCATGTGGTATGAGAGGAGGTTATAAATGGGAGTGATTGAGAGCGGGAAGGAGTCCATGTCTTCAGAAGTGTTGCTGTTCAGGAGGTCCAGGTAGATGGGGGCACCTTCAGCCCTCAGGTGCTGAAGCATGGAAGAACAGGAGAGATTTCACTTCTGCATTTGATGCGATGTTGATGGGGTGAGCCCCAAGAGTGAGAGAGAGCATCTGTGAGTAACAACTTTCTTTCAAGGCCAGTGCAGAGGTACTATCTAATCTTCTGATTTCTGAAGTCTGGATCACCGCATAAAGGTACATCCTTTATTTGTCACATCCACGCATCTTCAAGGCTGGGTGAAGGAACTACAAGATAATAATCTCTGTTCACACATGAGCATCTTTGAGCCTGTAAGAGCCGTGTGGAGGTACTAAGTTCTGAAGTCTATTTATTTGCCTGCACTGTAAAGTCTACAATTGAACTGCCTTGTATTATCTGTTTCGAATTTCAAGTAAAGTTTATGCCAGGCTCTAACCATTCCTAGACACCTGTGGTACCAAGAACTGTCTGTGGCTGAATTTCTTATCCGCCGAGGGTCATACCAGTGCGTGCAGGACCATTGGCGTCACGAGTGACAACTAACCCCCTGTTATCCAGTTTGGTGGGCATTCCCTATCCTATGGGTTTCCTAGGTGGACTGCAGTGCTACTCTGGCCTTGGCTGCATGTGTCCACCCAGGAAGGAGCATGGTAAGTGCCGCCGTGACAAGCCAGCAGTCTACCCTCTCAGCTCCCCACGTATGTCAGATGTCCGGGGTCTGCCTCTGGGATGCTGCAACTCCTTACACCACTTTAGATGAGCCAATGCATTGCATTTCATGATGGATGGCTTGTGTGCAGCAGCATAACCCATATAATCAATAGCATGCAATTCTCAACACAACTTATAGCTGACACCTCCAATGATCTGCATCGTACGTAATATGGTTTCGGACATATGACATGCTAACAAGATACAAACAAACAACTCTACTGATAGGGGTGTCCAAATACTTTGGGTAGGATAGTGTAGACTCACCATTCATTAACTCCAGTTGACTGAGATTGCTGATCACCGCTGAGGCTTTATTTCACAGTCCTCACAGATATGATAGCTAAGGCAAAGCCCATGCCCAAACTGTCAACCTCCTTGGTTCCATAACTTTGCACATACTTGTTTCTAAGGTTTCATTCACAACTTGGTATGAATGGATTTATCATACAAATCTGAAAGTCTAATCATTTAGACCTTCACAGCTCTGATGGATGTGTCTGTGTCTCCCAGGCGTGCAAGCAAAAAAGGTATATGTCTTACCGGAGAAGGACTTCTTTGCTTGCAGTCAAGGACAGGACCCCTCTACTCTATCCCCCAGTGGATGAATCCCATTGATCACGCTTTATGACACCTTTAGTATCTGTATGTCCTCTTTTAGTCTTTGTTCCTAATTGACATGTTCCTTTAAATGCTACAATGTATCCTACCCGACCGGTAACCGATTTTCTTTCTCCTCTGGTTCAAGAGCTGATGTAATTCCCCGTATGCTCTACAAACAAGCTCTCGGCAGCCGGGGAACAAGGCCAAATGCATTTACCGTGTGTTTATTTTTCTGGTGTTAGAAAATCAGGACAATTGTTTTCATAGCTTTTCATAAGATTCTCATGTTTTCTGGAGAAACAAAACGTCTCGAGAGGCCGGAACGAAGGTTTAACGTGACACATAATATTGTGCTAATCATGTACAGAGCTGCCAAGTGTTCACACTTGGAGGGTTCGAGGCCGTCACTCATGCAGGGACACTAATGCGAGTTAGACGCTCACCTGCGTCCTCACGGGTGTGAAAGTTTCAACGCAGAATAGGAAATGACCAAAAATTCCACAGTAAGAAGGATTGTATGTATCGTGTATCTCAAGGAATAATTAAAGGAACACACCAGGGAAAAAAAATGATATATTGTGTGAAGGGGAGGAGCATGGCTTTAATCTTTGGTGCCATGCTCCGCCTCCTCAACACAATATCCATTTTTCATGGAGTATTCCTTTAAATTTGTCTTTAATAACTAAAAGTATTCAAAAGTCCTTAGAGCGACCCTGCAATTTCAGTTACCCGCAGTTGATCTCTGCTGCCCCTTTGGTTCTCAGCCGGCCAAGATGGCCACTACAATTTTCTATGTGCTTACTACACACTGTGCACTGCTCTCTGATTGGCCAGTGCTGATCACATGAGCAGCTTTCACCAATCAGAGAGCAGGTGTCTGCTGTAGAATTTTCCTTGCGGTATCCGCCTGAAAAATATGGCGGAAATCTGCCGCTATTGTGCTGCGAATCTTGCCGAGGATTCGCACATGGATTTAACCCTGCCCTGGCAAATTTTCTGTGCGGAATTTCTGACACGTGAAGAAGTAACGTCTATTCTTCACATGGATCCATGCAGAAACACCTCGGTAAATTCAGACAGGGATTTAGCCCATTGATTGTGGATCAGCGGCAAAGCTACAGCAGAAAAGTCGCAGATTTCTGCCATGTTTTTACAGGCAGAATCCGCATTATCTCACTGCGATTTTCCACACGATTTTTCGCGGTGAACCTATTAAACTAGTACGCGGAAAATCGACGCGTACATCGGGCTGCACTTTCCATAGTTATCCTATGGTAAGCGTTCATTGCGTTACCCGTGTGCGGATTATCACCGCGGGTAACGCAGTGAAATATCGTCCCTGGACAGGAGGCCTAATGCAGATTTCAGTGGTTAGCCACTGCTGCAGAAATCTGTGTGTTTTCAATGTGGATTTCTGCCACTGATTCACATGTGGATTTTAGCCTCATACAGAATCTGGGACCCCATTTTTAATTCTGCTATCATAGGGGCCGATCATCTACCATCTAGGAAAGTCCTCTACCGTCGTCTGCAGGAGATTCAGATGCCGATTTGTGTTGAGAGTCCATGGAATGAACACATGTCCAATGATTGCTCCGTGCATTCATCACAGTAGAAGGAGACCAATTTGGTTTTATTCTCTGCCCCTTACAGGGGGGAGGGGGCACAAAACCAAATTGAAGTCCACATTTTGTAGTCCCAGGGGCCCATGCGTCATACAATCGTGTAGCACATCCACGCCTATTTAGTCAAGTTATTTCAATACTGAGATATAGCGCTGGATCGGTCTTTTTGACTTCACCCTGTATAGTTGGTACTGTTATGAGGGCACCATGTCTGGAAGTGCTGTGAGGACATCCTGAATCCAACAGGCACTATGAATATCATTTCTATGGCAGCATCCTGGTTGACACAGCAATGTAGATACTGTGACTGCAACTGATATTCTAACCTAATATGAAAGAATTGAAGATTGCAAGGTTTTTTGGCTCTATGGTTTTATGCAACTGTATGTGTGGAACTATAGCTGGCACTACTATGGGGCAAAGTGACTGCAACTGCTATGGGTGCAATGAATGCAACTGCTATGAGGTTCCCAGGACTGGGGTTAATCTTAGAACACTACAGAAGAGCCATGTGAACAAATGCAGCACTCTTGTGAACTAATGTAAGAACGCTGCAAATGTAGGTGCACAACTATAAAGATATCTGGAATGAAATCAATGATGTATGGGGTGTTGTATGTGTGAAAGCATAGGGGCAATATCCGCAGTGTGTGGCATCATACCACCGTCCTCTAATAACAGCACCCACATGTAGTAAATAACACCAGCACTGCCCCACAGATGAGAATGACCAGACATTGAAATCTGAAGACCAAGTCCACGTTTTAGGATTGTGAGTGACGATAACTCAGAGATGTCAGATGAGAGAATTATTGTTTTCAGTGCAAGATTTCTACTTCATACTCCTATGCAGATGTATCCCTTCCCTCTAAGCTAATATGAGCAGTTATATTCTTGTACATAGCAGGTAGTATTATAGTAGTTATATTCTTGTACATAGGGGGCAGTATTATAGTAGTTATATTCTTGTACATAGGAGCAGTATTATAGTAGTTCTATTCTTGAACATAGGAGCAGTATTATAGTAGTTATATTCTTGTACATTGGGGGCAGTATTATAGTAGTTATATACTTGTACATATCGGGCAGTATTATAGTAGTTCTATTCTTGTACATAGGAGCAGTATCATAGTAGTAATATTCTTGTACATAGGGGGCAGTATTATAGTAGTTATATTCTTGTACATAGGAGGCAGTATTATAGTAGTTATATTCTTGTACATACTGGCAGTATTATAGTAGTTATATTCTTGTACATGGGGGGGCAGTATTATAGTAGTTATATTCTTGTACATAGGGACAGTATTATAGTAGTTATATTCTTGTACATAGGAGGTAGTATTATAGTAGTTATATTCTTGTACATGGGGGGCAGTACTATAGTAGTTAAATTCTTGTACATAGGGACAGTATTATAGTAGTTATATTCTTGTACATAGGAGGTAGTATTATAGTAGTTATATTCTTGTACATAGACGGCAGTATTATAGTGGTTATATTCTTGTACATACTGGCAATATTATACTAGTTATATTCTTGTACATACTGGCAGCATTATAGTAGTTATATTCTTGTACATAGAGAGCAGTATTATAGTAGTTATATTCTTATACATAGGGGGCAGTATTATAGTAGTTATATTCTTGTACATACTGGCAGTATTATAGTAGTTATATTCTTGTACATAGGAGCAGTATTATAGTAGTTATATTCTTGTACATAGAGAGCAGTATTATAGTAGTTATATTCTTGTACATACTGGCAGTATTATAGTAGTTATATTCTTGTACATAGCGGTCAGTATTATAGCAGTTATATTCTTGTACATAGGAGCAGTATTATAGTAGTTATATTCTTGTACATAGGGGGCAGTATTATAGTAGTTATATTCTTGTACATACTGGCAGTATTATAGTAGTTATATTCTTGTACATAGGAGCAGTATTATAGTAGTTATATTCTTGTACATAGAGAGCAGTATTATAGTAGTTATATTCTTGTACATACTGGCAGTATTATAGTAGTTATATTCTTGTACATAGCGGTCAGTATTATAGCAGTTATATTCTTGTACATAGGAGCAGTATTATAGTAGTTATATTCTTGTACATAGGAGGCAGTATTATAGTAGTTATATTCTTGTACATAGAGGGCACTATTATAGTAGTTAAATTCTTGTACGTAGGGGGTAGTATTATAGTAGTTATATTCTTGTATATAGGGGTAGTATTATAGTAGTTATATTCTTGTACATAGGGGGCAGTATTATAGTAGTTATATTCTTGTACATAGGGGGTAGTATTATAGTAGTTATATTCTTGTACATATGGGGCAGTATTATAGTAGTTATATTCTTGTACATAGGGGGCAGTATTATAGTAGTTATATTCTTGTACATAGAGGGCAGTATTATAGTAGTTCTATTCTTGTACGTAGGGGGCAGTATTATAGTAGTTATATTCTTGTACATAGGGGCAGTATTATAGTAGTTATATTCTTGTACATAGGAGGCAGCATTATAGTAGTTATATTCTTGTAAATAGGGGGTAGTATTATAGTAGTTATATTCTTGTACGTAGGGGGTAGTATTATAGTAGTTATATTCTTGTACGTAGGGGGTAGTATTATAGTAGTTATATTCTTGTACATAGGGGGTAGTATTATAGTAGTTATATTCTTGTACATAGGGGGCAGTATTATAGTAGTTATATTCTTGTACATAGGGGGCAGTATTATAGTAGTTATATTCTTGTACGTAGAGGGCAGTATTATAGTAGTTATATTCTTGTAAATAGGGGGCAGTATTATAGTAGTTATATTCTTGTACATAGACGGCAGTATTATAGTGGTTATATTCTTGTACATACTGGCAGTATTATAGTAGTTATATTCTTGTACATACTGGCAGTATTATAGTAGTTATATTCTTGTACATAGAGAGCAGTATTATAGTAGTTATATTCTTATACATAGGGGGCAGTATTATAGTAGTTATATTCTTGTACATACTGGCAGTATTATAGTAGTTATATTCTTGTACATAGAGAGCAGTATTATAGTAGTTATATTCTTATACATAGGGGGCAGTATTATAGTAGTTATATTCTTGTACATACTGGCAGTATTATAGTAGTTATATTCTTGTACATAGAGAGCAGTATTATAGTAGTCATATTCTTGTACATAGAGAGCAGTATTATAGTAGTTATATTCTTATACATAGGAGGCAGTATTATAGTAGTTATATTCTTGTACATAGGCGGCAGTATAATAGTAGTTATATTCTTGTACATAGGAGGCAGTATTATAGTAGTTATATTCTTGTACATAGGGGGCAGTATTATAGTAGTTATATTCTTGTACATAGGGGGTAGTATTATAGTAGTTATATTCTTGTACATATGGGGCAGTATTATAGTAGTTATATTCTTGTACATAGGGGGCAGTATTATAGTAGTTATATTCTTGTACATAGAGGGCAGTATTATAGTAGTTCTATTCTTGTACGTAGGGGGCAGTATTATAGTAGTTATATTCTTGTACATAGGGGCAGTATTATAGTAGTTATATTCTTGTACATAGGAGGCAGTATTATAGTAGTTATATTCTTGTAAATAGGGGGTAGTATTATAGTAGTTATATTCTTGTACGTAGGGGGTAGTATTATAGTAGTTATATTCTTGTACGTAGGGGGTAGTATTATAGTAGTTATATTCTTGTACATAGGGGGTAGTATTATAGTAGTTATATTCTTGTACATAGGGGGCAGTATTATAGTAGTTATATTCTTGTACATACTGGCAGTATTATAGTAGTTATATTCTTGTACATAGCGGTCAGTATTATAGCAGTTATATTCTTGTACATAGGAGCAGTATTATAGTAGTTATATTCTTGTACATAGGGGGCAGTATTATAGTAGTTATATTCTTGTACATACTGGCAGTATTATAGTAGTTATATTCTTGTACATAGGAGCAGTATTATAGTAGTTATATTCTTGTACATAGAGAGCAGTATTATAGTAGTTATATTCTTGTACATACTGGCAGTATTATAGTAGTTATATTCTTGTACATAGCGGTCAGTATTATAGCAGTTATATTCTTGTACATAGGAGCAGTATTATAGTAGTTATATTCTTGTACATAGGAGGCAGTATTATAGTAGTTATATTCTTGTACATAGAGGGCACTATTATAGTAGTTAAATTCTTGTACGTAGGGGGTAGTATTATAGTAGTTATATTCTTGTATATAGGGGTAGTATTATAGTAGTTATATTCTTGTACATAGGGGGCAGTATTATAGTAGTTATATTCTTGTACATAGGGGGTAGTATTATAGTAGTTATATTCTTGTACATATGGGGCAGTATTATAGTAGTTATATTCTTGTACATAGGGGGCAGTATTATAGTAGTTATATTCTTGTACATAGAGGGCAGTATTATAGTAGTTCTATTCTTGTACGTAGGGGGCAGTATTATAGTAGTTATATTCTTGTACATAGGGGCAGTATTATAGTAGTTATATTCTTGTACATAGGAGGCAGTATTATAGTAGTTATATTCTTGTAAATAGGGGGTAGTATTATAGTAGTTATATTCTTGTACGTAGGGGGTAGTATTATAGTAGTTATATTCTTGTACGTAGGGGGTAGTATTATAGTAGTTATATTCTTGTACATAGGGGGTAGTATTATAGTAGTTATATTCTTGTACATAGGGGGCAGTATTATAGTAGTTATATTCTTGTACATAGGGGGCAGTATTATAGTAGTTATATTCTTGTACGTAGAGGGCAGTATTATAGTAGTTATATTCTTGTAAATAGGGGGCAGTATTATAGTAGTTATATTCTTGTACATAGACGGCAGTATTATAGTGGTTATATTCTTGTACATACTGGCAGTATTATAGTAGTTATATTCTTGTACATACTGGCAGTATTATAGTAGTTATATTCTTGTACATAGAGAGCAGTATTATAGTAGTTATATTCTTATACATAGGGGGCAGTATTATAGTAGTTATATTCTTGTACATACTGGCAGTATTATAGTAGTTATATTCTTGTACATAGAGAGCAGTATTATAGTAGTTATATTCTTATACATAGGGGGCAGTATTATAGTAGTTATATTCTTGTACATACTGGCAGTATTATAGTAGTTATATTCTTGTACATAGAGAGCAGTATTATAGTAGTCATATTCTTGTACATAGAGAGCAGTATTATAGTAGTTATATTCTTATACATAGGAGGCAGTATTATAGTAGTTATATTCTTGTACATAGGCGGCAGTATAATAGTAGTTATATTCTTGTACATAGGAGGCAGTATTATAGTAGTTATATTCTTGTACATAGGAGGCAGTATTATAGTAGTTATATTCTTGTACATAGGGGGCAGTATTATAGTAGTTATATTCTTGTACACAGGAGCAGAATTATGGTAGTTATATACTTGTACATAGGGAGCAGTATTATAGTCGTTATATTCTGTATTCTTGATGTATTATTTGACTGTTGTATGTGAAGAGATTAGTTACTTTTTCTTTTTATTGAGGATTATGGGATAGTTAAACAGTAATGGGTAGATTATTTACGAGTGTATCTTGGACTGTGTAACCAGAGACAGATATATACGGTGGCGCGCCAAGCCAGCAAAAACTTAAGGGCAAGATGGAAAAGGGAGAAACCAGGAATGTTCTGAATGTGGAGAGTAAACACTGGTGGGAATAGATCTCCCCGTTCTGTCACAGATATACTCTAGTCTATAACACCTAGAAAGTACAATGCAGATTAACAACACGGCCATCTGTCATTGATGGATGCTACCTGTAAGCTGGGAGGAGAGGGAGCTGGCAAACAGCAGGAATATTTCATTCTATTCACATCTCAATTATGAACACATTCAACAAAGAAGTCAACTTTTTGCTTCACTTACATTGCACAACAGGAAAAAAAAGTTGTATTACATGACATCTATTGAAGCAAATGGCCATCTATGTAATTGTCCAATAGAGTGGGAACTGTGCTTCCATTCTAGCCCATAAGAGGTGTTATGGAGCTGGGGTCCCATTCAGTGACCCCAAAAGACACAAAAAAATGGACAGGCGTTGCCTTTATGAGATCACTACTTTAAAGGAAAATTTGCAGCCTAATTTATATGCCAGTTTATCAGCGGAGGTCTATGAGGGAACCTACCCATCAACACTAGCTAGACATGTCAATAAGTCTCAGTGAAGAAAGGCAGTCTGCGAACTTTCCTTAAAACACTGTGATTGAAATTCCATGCAAGTACTGTATGGTCTATAGAAGCAGACCCAACAGCTGTTATGGAACCCCTGGCAAGAGGAAGCCAAAACCAGGGGACAATCACCACGTTCTCCTGCCCCAGGTGTGAAGGGATCTGGTGGTGTTAAAGGAAGGGGCACCATTTTTAATCTTTGCTAAGGAGCCCTCTCATTTTTAAACACATACTAGCAACCTGCAGGAGACTTCATAAAGAGCCCCTTCCTTCAGAAATTATATAGGATCCCAAGTCAAGGGTCCCATTAATGTTATCAATGGGAGTTGTAGTACTATCAAACAGTGCAATACTACAGGGCGGGCTATGGAATAGTAGCCTCTAATAATACTGTGACAGGAAGAACAAGCAGGTAGATTATTTTTTCCAAAGCTTTACTGATTTACACATGTTAGAAAAGATGCTAGAAGAGGTTCCCCTTCAATGCACCTGTGGGCACGTCACAGCATGTTGGCTGATACTGCTTGCAGCTCTTCAACGTTGATGCTGCCGATAGTGTTCATGGTGTTTTCCTTAAAGGGGTTCTGTCATTTAAAAAAAAACAACAATACTTACCTATCCCTCCCCCTGTCAGTTTTCTTGCCGCATCTTCTCCTTGCCAACCTTCTCCTGGCTCCTGCGGTCCCCCGGGGTCACCTCACCAGGAGCCATCCAATTCTTCTTCTTCCAGGGACAAAGCGTCCATTCTTGGCAGTCTCCTTCCTTTAGGTCAATGTACACTACGTCACTAGTCCCTGCTTAGCAGAGAATGCCGAGCTATTGCAAAGACTGCACATGCATGCTGTCTCGTGACAATAGTATATGAACACTCATGGCTAGGCAGTGCACATGTGCAGTCTCTGCAATAGCTCGGCATTGCATGCTAAGCTATGTGACTAGTGACGTACCTTACACTGACCTGTCGGGAGGAGAATGCAGAGAATGGGCACTCCAAAACAGGAGGAAGACGATCCGGACGGTTTGCGGTGAGGTGACCCGGGGGACTGCAGGAGCCATGAGAAGATAGACGGAGAGAAGATGCGGTAAGAAGACTAATGGGGGAGGAATAGGTATTGTTTTTTTTTTTTTCTTATGACAATCCCCCTTTAAGTTCATCTAAGGTATGTGGACTATTGGTGTACACTTTCTGCTTTAAATTGCATGTGGACAAGTTCAGGGAACGTGGTAGCCATAACCCCTTTCACAGTTCGCTCTTCGGTAAACACTTCATGAACCCATGCCAGTGAGTCGCCGAAGGTGTGGCATATTGCCTCACGTTTTTGGAAAAACTAGTACATTCTTTCTTCTGACCATAAAACTGTTCAAATATGTCCACATAAACTGCGGTTTTCATAGATGATTTCAAAAAAATTGGGTCCACTATTCATGTTCCTGACACTGTGCACCAAAGCCAATTTTCTGGTCATGCATTGGTGTTTCGCGAGTCAGGGGGGGGGGTTTTCAGTAAACCGGGACCTTGTATTCTGTGGATTCACGTGACCTGATAAATGGAACCATGCTTCGTCCGTCATAAAGTACAACAAATCGATCCAAAACTCCTCAAGCAATCATAGTCAACAACCACGCACAGTAATTTACGTCTCCCAGCTTTGTCTAGCTCCTTCAGTCCCCGCACACATTATTCGGTATGGTTTCAGGTTCAGAGAGTTCAGCGCTTGCCGGCATGTTGCTCACGATACATTAACTTGCTAAAACAGTCTCAGAGTTGATTTTCAATGGCTTTCTGCATTTTGCTGCTGAATGTCACGAACGACTTCGGACGTCCGGACTGATGATGATGGCCCATTGTAGCTCATAGAAGTGGGTGCTGGGATAGGGAGCAGGCTACTTTTCCATGGCCCACCCAGTAGATGAATCAGGAAGGTAAGTTTGCAAAAGCACAAAATATATATATTTATAGTGTATCTGCAGCGCGTTCTCCACAACGGATTACAAAAGAGATGCGGAGTTATGTAGGAAGTTCATGTACAGAAGGTCTCTGGTATTTAAGAAGAATCTTTACATAAAAGAGAAGGGGTCACACCGTGAAATGCGGCTTCAAATACCAGAGCTATAAATATGGATCGTGAAACAGCTGCAAGGGAACATGAGAGCTAGAAAAACACAGTGCCCTCATTTTATATACACTATACGTACAGACAGGAGGCCAGCGGAGCAGCACCAATGCAATGGAGTATGGCCAGAAGACCCAGCTACGACTCTACTGACAAGGTCGCCTACTGAGGACCCAACTTCTGTAAATTACGACATTTCGTAAGGGACTGATTTTTAGACAAATCTGGATTCACGTAGTGAGTTAAGAGTTACTCCGAGATCATAAGGGCACCCAAGATAACAAAGGATACAACGGAAAATGGGCATAGATATTCAAAAGATGCATCACGAGCGAGGTGTTCTGCCAAGGGCAAGGACCAGGAGCCAACATGACCTAATAGAATTCTGACATGGTTTAAAAAGGACAGGACACTCCCTGAAATAACATCCAACAAACACTCCGCCGCTCACTTTCTTCTTACCGCTCCTTTAACCTCTCACCTGCCAGCAGCCGTATGTATTGCAGTATCCAGGGGATTGTGAGTGCTGCAGAGCACCAGCAGGAGACCAATAAATAGGAAATATGCAATTTTATAGAAAAGTGAAATCCCTTTAATCTGACACCAGCAAATCCTCATGCTAAAATAGTCCTGGGCGAGATTAGTGGAAAAATATGATATTCTGGCATTAGAGTCTGGTGTCGGTGAGTCTCTGGTGCTGACTACATGCGTCCTGCAACCCACTCTAATGATGCAATGCTAGGAGCTATGCTGTTGAAGGAGCATATAGTCTCTGCCACAAGCAGACGTTGTTCTACTGACTTTTAGAAAGGAGAACAGGGCCTGTTTTGAGTCATGGGAAGAAAGATGGTCTCTTTACATCCATCCATGTTTTGAGCTGGCCAATTAAAGTGTTTTTCCAATTTGTTACATTTAGCTAACTTGCCCCAGAGTTGTCACAGTATGTATATATGTGCATGTATATCTAATTTATATATATATATATATATATATTTGCCTGATGTGGTACGGTTTGTTATCAAAACAACTCTGCCCTCATGTGTATGCACCATGTAACTACACGCTACTTCTCACACTCACCTCACTCATCATCACCATAGCATCTACAAGGGTGGTTTCCGAAAATAGCCCGGCCCCACACTGTTATGAAAGCTGCCTATAAGAAAACTTATCTTTGTTGGTCATAGTAACCAATCACAGTGCAGCTTTTACTTCTTATTATGCAGAAGTAAGATGAAAGCTGTACTGTGATTGGTTGCTATGAATAATGGAGATTTTGGTTGCTATGAATAATGGAGATTAGACCGCTTTCTGAAGAGTGTGGTGCCGGGATAATTTATTGTGGCCATCCCGTACAGTGAATTTCCTTGGAATGTTGTTTACCAGAAAATATTTTAATAAGATACACTAAGAATAAAAGAAAAGCCTGCAGAGGATTTTGAAAAGTTTCACCATTGTCTACAAAAGTAGGCCAGTGGGGCAACCCGCAAAGGGTTAATAACTTCAGGAGGGTTGTTGATCATGGGATTATTCCACATTGGAGTCAGGAATGAATTTTTTCACTTAAATGGGGAAAATTGGCTTCTGCCTCATTGAGTTTTTGTAGCTTTTGGGACTTGTGGCTACTTTTTCGGAAAGTGGGCAGGGCATGGATTGTGGGGGCGTGGCCACATGGGACCCGTCTCTTACTAGCTGAAGTAGGTTTTTTACCTGGTGTATGAATGTGCCAGATGAAACAAATGTATTAGAGGCTTGCCCATTTGTCAAGGGGGTTATTATTTGTCAGTGAATAACCCCCTGTATGTCTGTATAGACCATGTTTTCCCAAAAATAAGACACTGTCTTAGATTAATGTTTGGCCCAAAAGAGGCAATAGGTCTTATTTTCCGGGAAGATCTTATCATACTTACCAAGCAGGCATGTCCAGGGCCCTCTCGCTGCTCTTCACAGCTCCAGCGCGGTTCCCGCAGTCCTGGGCCGCCCATACAAGATTACTTACTGGTTACGGGATTCATAAATCCTGCCTCCACGAAGCAATGGATGTCATTGGTTCTTTGGGTGCTGCTCAGCCAATCAATGCAGCACTCGATGAACCAATCACAGCCATCACGTTGTGAAAGAGGGATTTATGAATTGGCTGAGCCGCGGCAAATAATCAGACATAAAGCGGGCTTTATTATGCCATGGCTCAGCCAATTCATAAATCCCACCTCCACATTGCGACGGCTGTGATTGGTTCATCAAGCGCTGCATTGATTGGCTGAACAATGCTCGAAGAACCAGTCACAGCCATCTCTTCATGGAGGTGGGATTTATGATAACCATAACCAGGAAGTGATCTTGTATGGGCGGCCGAGGACCGCAGGAACCATGCCGGAGGTATGGAGAGCAGGGGAAGGGACCTGGGAACTGCGCCGGTGCTGTGGAGATCAGCGAGAAGGACCTGGATGAGCTTGCTAGGTAACATATTCCTATTTTTTTTTATGTAATGCAACTAGGGCTTTTTTCAGGGTACTTATATTTTAAGCCTCCCCGAAAATCCTAAGAAAAAACAGGCTAGGGCTTATTTTTGAAGTAGGTCTTATTTTCGATGAAATGGGGTATGTATGAAGGTGTAGCACAATGGCATGTGACTGTACAGAGAAATACTAGAAGTGAAATCTCTCACTCTGGAATAGTTCAGCAGAGCCCGGACGGGTGCAAGATGCTATTTCACAGATCGGCCTCCGCCAGACATAAAGACAGCAGTGGAATCCTTCATAAAACAAATATTGGTGCGCGGAGGAGCACAGAGGCTTACTGTGAACTTGGTGTAGAGCTGGTAGGTGAGCAGCGGGTTGGGGAGCTCTCTGAAGTACAGCTTGCACAGTGACCCCACACAGTGAATGTCCTGGAGGTAAACTTCTCTCGTCAGGTCCGGACATTGATCAGAGCCAAACTCCTGCCTGCAAAAACACAGACACAGACATAACAGGGCTGGGAGGCCAACGACAGGACTGCGCTTACTGCCGCCACACGAGACAGTATCACACAGGCCAGGCTTAGATACATAGTCTGCATGACCCATAGTCACATGTAATAGGCTAAGGGTGTATTTACACGCAATATTCTGCAATTGGGTGGAACTCACACTGGAAAAGAACCGATTTGTTTTAATGGGTTCATGCACAAAAGCGATTTTTCAGCAAAATTGCAGAATGGTCAGTTTTTGTTCATGAATTGGTCATTATTTGCGATGGCGGTGGAAAAAAACCACATCACACTGAAACGCAATATAATTTGCAGGCGAGCGTGATGCGTTCCTATAATTTTTACCATTTTAACTATAGGAACCACGTGAGGTTTTTTTTTTTTTACGTCAAACTTGTATGAAAAAAAAGCATAAAACTGGCTGGTAATTGAGGGCAATGTGGGTCAGATTTTTACTGCCCGTGTAAATACATCCTTAGATACAGCAGCTCAGCAGACAGTATCACATATAATAGACTTAGATACATAAGCTCAGCAGACAGTATCACAAGTGACAGGCTTACAATCATCAGCCCATTTCATAGGATCACACATGATAGACTTAGATACGTGGTGTGCAAGACAGTGTGACATACAATAGGCTTAGATAAATGAGCTCAGCAGACAGTATCACAGGTGACAGGTTTACATTCAGCAGCCTATTACACTACCATAGACATGGGCTTAGATACAGTGACTTGACAGTATTACACTTGATAAGCTTATATAGGCAATTAGATATGCAGCGCAGCAGGCGGTAGCCCACATGATACACTTAGATACATCAGATCTGCAGACAGTATCACACATGATAGGATTAGATACAGCAGCTCAGCAGAGAGTATCACGCAATAGGATTAAAGGGTTATTTTGGTAATATTGTTAACCCTTATCCCCAGGAGAGGGATATCTCGCTGATCGGTGAAGGTCCAATCTCTGGGACCCAGCCAATCACCAGAATGGGGGCCCTGTAAACCCTGAGAGACTAGCAAAATGAATGAAGCCACAGTTCACATGCTCGGCCTCAGCTCCATTCATTTCAATGACAGCATTGGAGATTGCAGAGCGCTGGAACTCGGCTATTTTCGGCACGGTCATTAATAGGAATGGAGCTGTGGCCGAGCATGCGTGCTGCCACTGTCAGGGGGATATAGGTCCCCCGTTCTGGCGATCAGTGGGGTCCCAGAGATCAGACCCTCTCCGATTAGCTCCTGTGGATACCCCTTTTAAAGGCTTTTTACACATTGGGCCATGTGAAGGGACATTGATCCAATCGTCATCAGCTGATCGTGGCTTGTTAGCAAGCATAAAAATGCTCATTGGTCGGCTGCCTGTGTGATCAAGGTGGTGCAGCCGAAAAATAATCGCTGTATGGGGACAAACGATCGTATTAACCATCATTCATCTCCATACAAACAAACAAGAGTATTTGCACACAAACGATTTTGTCTGATTTTTGGACCAAAAAAATCAGTCTGCAATCGGACGGAAATGGAACACTTTCATTCCAATGTGAAGATTCAGATTTTTTTTTTACTCAGATGAACAGTCCAAGGAAAACAGCCATTCAGGACTATGGGTACGGTTAAAAAATGGCAGACTGCACTTGCATGATGAAAGTGCAATCATTTTTAGGGTGGCTTCACACAAACGTGTTTTTGCATTCCCGATGGTGTGTTCACATGTCCGTGTTGTACAGGTGCGTGCCTGTGAAGATAGGACATGCGTGCGCCATAGGGAGTGCACGCATTGTCTTCAATGGAGCCGCGGCTCAGCTCCATTGAAGACAATGGTCTGCCGGCACCCCTGAATTGTTTTTCAGGAAAAAGCTGAATTTTAGCGTAAAAAATAAATAAATAAATAAAAAAACTTACCTGTCCGCCGCTGCCATGTCCCCGTGGGGATGTAGAACACATCTGCCGCATGGGGCATATGTTTTCTTCATCCCCGTGAGGGAAAAAAAATTCCCTGCTGCACCTGCCACATCTGTGACAGATGCAGCAAAGGAATTCTTCATCCCTGCGTGGAATAAAGAATTACCTACCACAGTTGTTACAGATGACAGCTACGGTAGGGGATCCAGCTGCCGACATTCTGTAATTGTTTTTCAGGGAAGGGCTTTAAATATAAGCCTTCCCTGAAAAACATGAAAAAATGGTGATTAAAAAAAATAATAATAATGTACTCACCTTTCTTCAGCTGCCGGGGTTTAACCGCGTCCAACCGACTCTTCTTATGCACTGCTGTGAGGAGTATTCAGCAGGTGGGGATTTAAAATCCCCGCCTGCTGAATGGGCTGCTTCTGATTGGCTGAGCACTGTGACCAATCTGAGGCAGCTCTCAGCTATTGAATGACAGCCGAGAGCTGCCTCTGATTGGTTTCTGCGATCAGCCAATCAGAGGCAGCACTCACCCATTCATGAATTCACAAATGAGAAGCGTGCTGAATCAGAACACCTAACAAAAGATAGACATGCGAGTGCAAACTCGCATGTCGGCTCCGAGGTGCACAGAGATGGGACCGGTCCTATCTTTGCTGCGTGCTTTCCATAGGCTCCTATGGAAGTTGGAAAACACACAGCACGCACCTCAGATTGTGTGGATGGGCGACTTCAAGTAGCTTGAAATAGCCCGCTCATCCGATCTTTACAGCACTATAGCCGCAATCTTTTCATGCTAACAGCCCGAAAACAGCACTCGTCCGAAAAAGCACTTAGACACGTGTAATCATTGTGATCACGACTTTGTTATAAAAAGATGGAAATCACATGAAAAAAATTGCAATAATCACATTGGAATCAATTGAAAAATTGTACAAAAATTGGGAAAAAAAAATCTGACTCCTTTTTACTGACCAAATTTGCAAATACCTGTGTGAATATACCCTTGGATACAACTTCTCGGCAGACAGGATCACACACGATAGGCTTAGATACACACAGGCTCAGCAGACAGTATCACACATGACAGGCTTAGATACACACAGGCTCAGCAGACCGTATCACACATGACAGGCTTAGATACACACAGGCTCAGCAGACCGTATCACACATGATAGGCTTAGATACACATAGGCTCAGCAGACAGTATCACACATGGTAGGCTTAGATACACACAGGCTCAGCAGACAGTATCACACATGACAGGCTTAGATACACACAGGCTCAGCAGACCATATCACACATGACAGGCTTAGATACACACAGGCTAAGCAGACAGTATCACACATGATAGGCTTAGATACACACAGGCTCAGCAGACAGTATCACACATAATAAGCTTAGATACACACAGAGGCTCAGCAGACAGTATCACACTTGATAGGCTTAGATACACACAGGCTCAACAGTTCACTATCACTGAAGATTATTTTATAACAAACTCCAGTAACATTACATGATGGGGGTTGTAGTGGAACATTCACCTACTTCCAACAATAAAACTGAGTCAATGTGATCATATTAAACTGCAATAACCTGGAGCAATATTTAATCTTTATGAACTTTTCTTAGGATTCTCACTCCGGATAATGAATAGTTATTAATAACTGGTAATTATAAGACAAATGGGCCAGCAGGGTATTGGGTCACTGCATGTTCCTATGTGAGGAGGCCCAATTATTACAGTCTCCACTGTGCAATTAATGGAGAATAATGACCTATATAAGACCAGTTAGGAATTCGTTATGACCCAAATAACATCAGTCTCCCATAATAACAGAGTAATAGAATATTTAAAGTGCAAGGGCTCCATAGCTAGAATATATAAACTACACTGGGTCTGTAATAATATTTTTGTTTGTTTTACTGTGTGAAATATACACCTGCTGCTACCTGGGAACGATCAACAACTATTGCTGTCAGATCCATTATCTTTATTTATTTAGTAAATCATGTGCCCTGCGGTGTTCTGATCATCTCATTAGCACCTTAAGGGTACTTCACACATATCTAGGTAAATTTCACAGAAATGTTTTTGTGCTTTTTAAAACATTTTTGCTTTCATTTTCAGCTGCAATACCACCTGTCACCACTTGGCAGAGTACCAGTTATCCCATAAGCACCACTACAACAGCGCCACCTGATAGGAAAAATGTTCCCTTATAACAGAACTGCAAGACCTGACAGTATCCTCATACTTCATAGTCAAGTATAACATGTCAGTAAAAAGAATGGTTGTTAGTCAATAGGCAGGAAGCTTATTGTTGAAGTTACCTTAGTTTCTGTATATTGGATGTAACTCCTGATAGGCGGTAAATACCATCCACAACCCCGTGCTTCTCGATGAACTCTGCGCAACTCTTCAACACAAGGGGAACTAAATGGGAAAGAGAAGGAAGATGTCACTCAGAGTTAGGATGATCGCTTTTATTTAAAGCTTACTACCTTAGATTAAAAATGTATTTTAATCACCATCTCCATATACAAATTAAGAAATGCAGCAGAGCCGAGTTTGCCATTTGGTACCAGTCATGACCATGTGACAATATGTTATATGTGGTGTTACGGAGGACTGCAGACACAATATTTAATCTCCATAAGTTAATTTATTCATTTACATCGCTAACATATTCCACAGCCCCCGCCGTACAGAGATTGACGTCACTCACATCAGTCCCTGTCCCATTGAGGATCACTAAAAAGTTCATTTAGAATTTAGATAGTATGTTTCATTTAATTTGGATTCTGGAGGAAACTAGAGTATCCGTGGGAAATCCCCAAAAAACAATGGAAGGACTTACAAACTCCATGCAATGTGCTCAGCTGTTTCCGTAACTCCTACAGAAGTTAATGAAGAAAGCCATGCATTTGATTCATAAATCTCCACCTGGTTACAGCAGGACGGGTGGATGGGTGCGAGAGGACCCTGCTCTGGAGATAGATGTGGCTTCCATCTCTGGGGCATGAAGCTAGCAGACATTTATGGCATATCCACAGGATTTTAAGTGGGGAAAACCTCTTCAATATGATCTATCCAGCTCTGCTACAATGTATCAATGCAGGCAAACTATACCAGCCTGGAGTCCCCTCAGACTGGATACAAATGTAGCAAATCCTCAAACATGTTATGTCTGTGCAGGTTTATATCCTCTGACTGTAAACAAATGTTCCCATTCACTGAAAGCCAAATGATGAGGAAATAAAACACAAGCTACATTACAAAATTACAGAACTTTTCTTTGTATAATGTTTAGGCTTTATTAAAGGGCACCTGTCATTAGTTGTTACCATACTAAACCAAACCCAGTGCTAGAATTATCGCCTACATCTGTTTAGAAAACTTTTTTGCCATGGCTCTTTCTAAATTGATAGTTGAAGAAGTAGGCGTCATTCTCACAGGTGGATCGTATTCTGCATGCGGGAGCCCGCAGCAGAACACGACCCAGCCCGCGGCCGAGGACACTGCTTACTCATCCGGGTCTTCTGTGTGCCCATCCGGGTCTTCTATTCTTTTCATTGCAGAAGTGTTCTGAAGCGCTGGTCGGAGCACCGCCGCACTTGCGCAGTGGAGGATTTTTTTTAAACTTTTGCTTTCCTGCGGAATCCGCAGCAGCCCGTTCGCAATTTAATTGTGGATTGGACGGCTTGCATTGAATTTAATGGAAGCTGTCCGTGCAGGAACTGCACTGAAAAGGAGCATGCTGCGATTTGCTTTCTGGGCCAAAAGGTCCGCTAAACAAATCTGCATGCTTTAATTCAGCTGTGGACGTTCATGTTTCTCTATAAGCGGCTTGAACTGTGGATCGTCAGCGCGGAGCACCCGCGTGGATTCTGCAATTCCAGTCCTTCCATGGACATTGGGCCTAACTGTTTAAAAAATTCCCACACAGCATGTAAATTAGGCAATGTAGTCTGGTGGACGGGACAGACAGTCTCTCTTATCCATAGCTTTTTCCTATAACATAGTAACATAGTTCGTAAGGCCGAATGAAGACAATGTCCATCTAGTCCAGCCTGTCTAGCCTCCTGTGTTGTTGATCCAGAGGAAGGCAAAAAACCCCAAGAGCAGAAGCCAATTAGCCCTTTTGGGGAAAAAATTCCTTACCGACTCCCTAATGGCAATCAGACTAATCCCTGGATCAACCCCTAATAGTTCCTACCTGTCTGTATACCCGGATTAACAATTAACCTAAGATTTATAACCTACTAGCGTACTCGTCGCGCGTTGCTGGCAAGACAGACATACATACATACATTCGTTTTTATATATCTAGATAGCAGCTTTCAAGTTACCTCAGCGGTATAATATATAACAACCAATCACAGCACAGCTTTCATGTTACCTCAGCAGTATAAGAAATAGCAACCAATCAGAGCACAGCTTTCATTTTACCTCAGCAGTATAAGAAATAGCAACCAATCAGAGCACAGCTTTCATTTTACCTCAGCAGTATAAGAAATTGCAACCAATCACAGCACAGCTTTCATGTTACCTCAGCATTCTCAATATCCAGGAATTGTCTTGTGATATGTTCGGCGGATGCATCATTTTGTAGTTGGACACGCATCCCGTTGCTCGTAATGCCTTTTGCTTTTGTGCTTGAGATGGAAATCAAACGATCTTTGTCTGGGGGGCATAACTGTCGACAATGCTCGCAGGATAGTTGTACTATGCCAGTAATCTTCCCAGGAGTATACTCAACAACTTCCCAAAGTTTCATGGCGATTAGATGAATGGTGTAGTAGCGCAAAAAGGACAGACAGACATACATTCCTTTTTATATATATAGATGACATCAGGATGTGAGAGAATTTGATTCCGTACGTAAAATTTGGACGCTAATTATTTTGCGCTTAGAGTTGAATAATCGAGTTGGGACCCATTAGCGTTTCCTATTTATGACATAATCAATGCCCGTGCCAAATTTCAAGTTTCTATGACATCGCGAAGTGAGAGAATTAGTGGCAGTGATGGAAATCGAACGATCTACGTGGGGGGGGGGGGCGTAACTTTTGACGACGCTCGCACGCGCGCCATTTATCGTAGGATAGTTTTCCTATGCCTATAATCTTCCCAGGAGTGTACTCAACAACTTCCCAAAGTTTCATGGCGATCGGATGAATGGTGTAGTAGCGCATAAAGGACAAACACACACACACACAGACAGACACACAGACAGACAGACACACACACGCATACATTCAATTTTATAGATATAGATAATATCCTTCCTCTCCAGAAAGACATCAAGTTCCCTTTTAAAGTCCTCTATGGATTTTGCCATCACTACTTCCTTTTCTATGTTGGTGATGAAACCTGCTTTCCTCTAAACGTAGCGGATGCCCTCTTGTTACTGTCGCAGTCCTAGGAATAAACAGATTATGGGAGAGTCCGCCCCTCTCTTCTCCTATGACACACTAGCACTGCAAAATCTTGCGCCACCGTGAGTTCACTCATCCACGCCTACGCAGATGAGCAAGACAATTCTACCCACAAAAGGGACAGATAATCTGCGAATGCATTGGTCCGTGGCAGCGCAAGATTTTGCAGCGCACTGTGGATGGCATACTATGATAGGGAAAAAGAGGACTGGGCTTATGGGGAAAGTCTGCAGACAAGAGAGACAATCCGCATTGCCTAATTTACATGCAGTGCGTGAACTTTTTAAGCAGTGATCAGGAATGGATTTACAAAGAGCCATTGCAAAATAAGTCTGTGGGTCCAATTGTCCTGGCATTCTATTTACTCTACAAGTCAGCAGATACTTATGTTATCAGCTTTCATTACCACTTGTCTAAAACACCTGAAAGGCTGCGCTACCACATTCCTGGTACTCAGCAAATACTCCTCCATCCTCCCTTTGTAATAATCTCCTTCTTCTCCTCCCTGCTCCATTGCCAACCTGCTTAACACATTCAGAATGAGGGTCTTGGGTTTGAATCCAATCAGGGTAATATTTGGAATTTGGATGTTCTCATGCATTAGCCACATGATTTGATTTCCTCCAACAACCCAAAAACCATCTTTCTGTCTCCTTCTTTGCAATGAAAACAGTTTTGACTCTCCTGGGATGAATTTTGCATGTTGTATCAAAACCATAATCCAATTTTTGGCCAAAAATATGTAAATAAATATATAGACCCTAAATTCCTATGTGCTTGTGGAACGTATCTTTTATATGGCTTCATCATCGAACTGATGACATTTAATCCTCCACTATCTATAAGACCCTTGACTCTTCTAGGAAGGCTTACAACTAGATGTTGGACCATGACCAATGGTCATTTCTTCAAACTGTTGAGATAAAGTTAAAAATGCTATTGTAGATCATCCATACTTGGCCAGATAATAGGGCGGCAACAAAGGAAATGTGCCCTGAGTCCTCCACCACCTTGCAAACCTTGATAAAGTTGTTTGGTGATCATTTTCTGTCTCAGCTGCCTCCATAACCCAAACGACTTCAATGGGATGGTCTAGTTACATGCACAGCCATTGGGTTCCTGAGGTAGGGTGGAGACCATCAATCATCCTTAGCTGGCCTTCCTTCCAAGTCCTAATCTAGATATGAAAAGGGGATGTCAAAAGTGAACGGCCACTGTAACGGTCAAGGACACTAATCTTTATTTTGCACAATCCAAACTACATCGTGATTCAGGATGGACAATGGGAATGTTGGACTGACAGGTAAAGCAAAGCATCACCATAGGAGGGCATGCTAGCTGTCTGAGTATTATGGTAAATAGGACAATTCTTCCTAAACTCAGTCATGCGTCTCTTACATCATGCTCACACCCAGCTGCTATCATCATGGTGTTGTTATTTTTTCCTTTCTGGAGGCAAAAAACAAACAGTCTCGGCAGCAGACATCAGCTGAGCCCGACTACTTGGTGCCTCCCATAGAGATGCCAGCTGGGTCCATGCGCTCGGGCTGTCTGCGGCGCCTGTGATGCAGAACACATCTGGATCATCTGATTTCATAAAGACTGTAAACAGCTGCTTCAATAGCCTCAAAAACATCTCACAGTCAGGTCAGCTGCCTGAGGCGACTGCATGGGAAGGGACAGTGGGGTAGCGGGATATTTTCAATGTATTGTTTTCTGCTAAAAATTGACTATTCATGAACCAGATTATTTGGGCAACTATTTAATTGCCGAGACTCTTCATTCACTAGAAGACCCATGACATCACTGAGAATACAGTCTGTATATTCACTAAAGAGTGACGTCACTGAGAATGCAGCCTATCCATTCGCTAGAAAGTGATGACATCACTGAGAATGCAGCCTATCTATTCACTAGAAAGTGATGACATCACTGAGAATGCAGCCTATCCATTCACTAGAAAGTGATGACATCACTGAGAATGCAGCCTATCCATTCACTAGAAAGTAATGAAATCACTGAGAATGCAGCCTATCCTTTCACTAGAGAGCAGCTGTGACATCACTGAGAATGCAGCCCATCCATTTACTAGAAAGTGATGACATCACTGAGAATGCAGCCTATCCATTCACTAGAAAGTGATGACATCACTGAGAATGCAGCCTATCCATTCACTAGAAAGTGATGACATCACTGAGAATGCAGCCTATCCATTCACTAGAAAGTGATGACATCACTGAGAATGCAGCCTATCCTTTCACTAGAGAGCAGCTGTGACATCACTGAGAATGCAGCCCATCCATTCACTAGAAAGTGATGACATCACTGAGAATGCAGCCTATCTATTCACTAGAAAGTGATGACATCACTGAGAATGCAGCCTATCCATTCACTAGAAAGTGATGACATCACTGAGAATGCAGCCTATCCATTCACTAGAAAGTAATGAAATCACTGAGAATGCAGCCTATCCTTTCACTAGAGAGCAGCTGTGACATCACTGAGAATGCAGCCCATCCATTTACTAGAAAGTGATGACATCACTGAGAATGCAGCCTATCCATTCACTAGAAAGTGATGACATCACTGAGAATGCAGCCTATCCATTCACTATAAAGTGATGACATCACTGAGAATGCAGCCTATCCATTCACTAGAAAGTGATGACATCACTGAGAATGCAGCCTATCCTTTCACTAGAGAGCAGCTGTGACATCACTGAGAATGCAGCCCATCCATTTACTAGAAAGTGATGACATCACTGAGAATGCAGCCTATCCATTCACTAGAAAGTGATGACATCACTGAGAATGCAGCCTATCCGTTCACTAGAGAGCAGCGGTGACATCACAGACTGTAGTGCCTGCTGATTTCATGTAATGTCACTGGGTTCATGGAAGATATAAATAATCTGTTATCTAATCGCACTTCTCAGGTCAACAATGATACATTTGCACCCCGTGTTGGTTTTGGATTCTGAGTACTTTCACTGGGAGTAATTACATAATGTTTGGCTCTAAACAGTGTGTGACAATTAGATTAAACTAACAAGTAAAGACGATAATAAGGCTGAACTAATGTAGGAAACCGTACTACCCAAAAGATTAATAACCGTACACTGAACATGCTTCACTATCGCAGCGCAACATGTCTGCCAACATCTCCGATTGCAGAACGGAGATACATTAAGTCACGCGTGAACCTTGCCCAAATACTCAGTAAGGCTGAAGTCACTTCATTATTGCTGTTTACCATATTTGCACACATTTATTCTTAAAGTCAACTTGGTCAAAGGTGATCTTGTTTTTGGGAAGAAGACGACTCTTAATGTGATAGAGATGAGCGAGCGTACTCGGAAAAGCACTACTCGCTCGAGTAATTTGCTTTATCCGAGTATCGCTGTGCTCGTCCCTGAAGATTCGGGTGTCGGCACGGAGCGGGGAGCTGCAGGGGAGAGCGGGGAGGAACGGAGGGGAGATCTTTCTCTCCCTCTCTCCCGCCCGCTCTCCCCTGCTCCCCGCTGTGACTCACCTGTCAGCCGCAGCGGCACCCGAATCTTCAGGGACGAGCACAGCGATACTCGGATAAAGCAAATTACTCGAGCGAGTAGTGCTTTTCCGAGTACGCTCGCTCATCTCTAGATGTGACCCTTTATTTAAAGTTCCTATTCATTTGTACAGGATTTCAAAGAGGTCTCCCCATGACAACCCTTCTTATCATATGACACATGTCAAAGTCAAGGTCTGTTGGCCGAATCTAGCCCACCATGTCATTTTATGTAGACCATCTAAGGTAGGAAACTGGGTGCTAAAGAGGTGGATGGCGAGAATCCCCATCATAGTGCATAGAGCTGCACAGCCATGTTAAGGAGTAGTTACATTTAGGGCTTATTCACATGGTCGAATACAGTTTTGGTCTATGAAATATGCAGTGTTTTCTGAGTGTATTCACTCTGTATGGGCAATATGGACCGAAATTGGTCGTGCTGTTGTGTTTTTTTTTATGCGCCTCGAATACGTGCGTGAAAACGCATTTCTAATTACCCCAATGCAAATAAATGCTGTTTTTAAGTCCGTATTACGTGCATAATATGGGGCACAAATATGCCCGTGCAAATGAGCCCTTTAAACAGCCCTTTAACCCGTTAATACCACATGATGTAAGGTTACGTCATGGCAGCGGAGTACTTAACGCCAAATGATGTAAGCTTGCGTGATGTGAATAGCGTGAGATCAGAAGAGATCCTGCGCCATATGGCAGCTGGAACCGGCTGTTACCGATAGCCAGCCTCCCGCTGCAACAACACCGACTCGCCGGACGGGACTCTCGCGGCGGATCAAGAGAGGTGAGTATGGGGTATTTGGGGGGGTGGGCCGTGTCAGACTCCACTGTGATATTCCACTGGCGGAGTCAGACATGGCCATGGGCATGAGAATAGGAAAATGCTAAACTCCCTCCCACCTCCCACCTCCGGCCACTGTCATTGGCTCCCATAGGAGTCTATGGCAGCCACCGCGGTCCGGCCAGGAAGATAGCTTCCTGCCTGGTGCTTCTATGCCACGGGAATACGCCTATGTGATCTGATGCATTGGAATCCAATGCATCAGATGGTAGCGTATATCGGCTGTGTATAGGCTGTGTACATGAGTGGCACTGTATCTGGAAAACAAAACAGATAGTTTTTTTTTTCTAATACTACTAAAACCTATGCAGAAAATGCGTGGGAAGGACATTCCCTCCCCTCCAGGTGATCGTCTAATGATCCTTTGGATCTTTTTTGTTGCAACAAGGATTGCTGTAATTGAAAGCAGGAATCTTTCCTGAAAAGGTCAATTCAAGTCACAAACAGATCAGACTCCTCCTGAAGTCAGCAGAACTTTCTCCTGTTCTGTCAATAATACAATAGAAACCAGATGCTGGAGAAGAAAGGAACGTTCATCTGAAACGGTGGAAAAACAGGGCAGCATTAGAAGAAACAAGGGGTAATATTGTCCATAGCTGCCATAACATGACCGAAACATTTCCATCGGTCCAGCAGTCTGTTCTTTATCGCTTTGTAGCACAGAACAGTTTAGAATAAAATATTTGAAAAAAATATATATATTTTGGGACATGCATAAAAATTTTGTGACACAGAATATTTTTTCGTGGGCTGGAAAAACCATTTTGGAGAATAGAAAGTATATGTGGGTTTCAGTAACAATCTGAAACAAAAATATATTAGTCTTTGATCCAGAATTGCTTTTTGTGGTCCAGAATATTGTTTTCTGGCATTGAGAGGCCTATTTAGATATTTTGTTGCTCTGTGGTATAACAAAACATTTTGTGCTACAGAATGTCATATTGTGAAACTAAATAAAATTTTAGACTGAAGGAAAGTAATATGACTGTATAACGGAGAACTCAGACATCAATAAGCGCGCTCAGATCAGCGGATTTGGCTGCAGCATCAATTAAACCAGACTAGTGTAATGTAGAACATATGGCGGTGTTAATAGGAAATTCCTTTATAGATTATTTTTAAGCATCAAATAGAATTCATGCACGGATAAGCAGCACAGAGCGTCTCCAGCAGGTACTTTACACTAAAGAGGAACATTATAAGGCTGTTTCACACCGTTCTAGAAAAAAGCTGCAGTTTGTGTGTCAGTTTTTTTAAACAAAACCAGAAATGGATCCATCATTAAGGAGATGCAGAAATTCTTCTTTTATATTCCCTGCATCTTTAGGCTTCATTCCCATGAGCGTATATTGTCCGTCATTTTCACGGCCAGCCGAAATACGCTACAGTCTGGGACGTAAAAGCTTGTGAACGGACGCACAAATCTAATGTTTGTGCACCCATTCACATGGCATGGGCCCCGATGCATATACGGCGAGGCTGGCATGCCGTTGAGCCTTCCCCTTCCGTCCCCCTCGCCGGCTCACCTCTTCTCTCCTCTTCTCCGACTGATTTTAATGGGAGGGGGCAGAGCTAAGCACCGCCCCATCCCACCTCCTTCCATTGCTAGCTGCGGATAAGTGGCGGGGAGGGGGTGGGAGCTTAGCTTCACCCCTGCCCCACCCCTTGTCCGCAGCCAGCAATGGGAGGAGGAGGGATGGGGCGGTGCTTAGCTCCACCCCTTTCCATTGCAATCAGCCAGAGGGGAGGAGGGAAGAGGGAGGGAGTTTAGCAGACACACTGCTCCAGTTCCAGGACTATCTTTTGGGCCCGATGTAAAAACGCCCAGCGCCATATTGGCCGGCCGGGTGCTTTTACATCACAAGAATACAGCCATGTGATAAGATGTATTGGGATCCAATGCATCAGATCACAGCGTATATCGGCCGACCGTGAAAACGGCGGGCCGATATATGCTTGTGGGAAAGAGCCATTAGAATCACTTTTGACTTTCTCTTAAACAACTGCATGAAAAACTGCCACAAAAATCACACAAAAACCTGTGGGAGAAATCATCCTACAGGGGCCATATGTTTGAGACAATAACCAGCCAGGATGCAGCCCATCGGTCGTCTGTGGGACTATTCTTACGAATGATTCCTCCAGCAAAAGTGAAGAGGGTGATCCAGGAAGGGTAGTAACCTGGTCCAGAGTGGCACATTAAGATAAAAGTCATAAAACTCTCGTGACCCACTTCCCCAGTCGCTCCCGTTCCTCCAGTGCCCGGTCCACTGCTGATCTTCACTTCCAGGTACACATCCTCATGTGATTGCTGCAGTGAATCACTGGTTCTGCTGCAGCAGTCACGTGACCTTCTGTCGGGACATGCACCCAGATCTGAAGACCAATGGGGATCAGCCACTACAGGAATAAGGGCGGTGAGGGGGCATGTGGGTATTACTTCTTATGTTATTAGAAAGATTTGACTGGTATGGCAAATGACTGCCATAGTTTTAACAAATCATGGCATACACTTTCTGTTTCAGCTGCAGTCAGACAAAAGTTTCCAACAGGATGGATCAGGGCTTAGGTGGATTATGGTGCCCCATCATCTAACATGATGGTCACCAGAAATGACCAATACTGGCTATTGTTCCTCTGCTGTTTTTTTCTCCCTTTTATAGATGTGAGTTCATTCCTCATTAGGTACCTTATTTCGGAAGTCTCCTGAGACTTTTCTCCCCTTTTACTACTGCATAACATTGGATATCCAGATTCAACACAAAATGTCACTGTCAATTACAACAGGAGTCTCACAATTATCAACCCCTTGAATAGAATTCTTCCTAAGAGCACACATTTGCAAATCAGATCTTGTCTCAAGTACACCTGATGCAACTAATTAAGAGATTCACTAGTTGCATCAGGTGTGCTTCAGATAAAACACATCAAATACCCGGACTGGCTAGGACTTCGTCGACCGTTATGATCATTTCTACGTTAGAAATATGGTCCAGTGAATGAGTGGTCCACAAAAAGTTAAGAGAAGAGATCACTGTCTTGCACAAACAAGGAAAGGGATGCAAAAAGATAGCTAGGGCACTGAATGTGTCTAGAGATACAGTTGGTGGCAGTTTGCAAGTTCCAAGTTAAAGAAACACTTTGCTATAGTACTCGGATGTGGCAGAAAGAGGACGCTATCACTAGCTGCCACCAGTTTTCCAAGGAGGCAGGTGGTCAAAAAACCATGAGTGACTGCAAAAGCACAGACCTACAGCTAGATTTGGTGGTGGCAGGCACTGAGGTTTCTGTTTGCACAGTAAAATGCTTACTAATCACTGAATGTCTTCATGCCTGAACTGCAGTACATATGCATCTACTGACCCAAAACCACAAGAAAAGTCAGCTCCAATTTACAAAACAAATAGAAGAAATCTTTCAATCTGCATGCTGCGGGCAGGGAGAGGATGGTAGAGCTGCCCTTTGGACTTGAAGCTCTGTTTAAGTGTGAGCAGAGGAGATGTGATTAGCAAGAGTGAGCAGTGGAGATGTGATTTCCGTAGCTAAAATACAGTAAAAAGTGACTTACTATTAGCTTGCAGGCAGTGTCTGTGTGAGTTTCTCCCTCCCTCACCCCTGTTCTCTCCATACATTTCACTGATCACAATCACTCATTTCCCTCCCCTGAACTACCATCTCCAAATCTCCTGTCAATCAACTGAGAGTAGGCAGTGGTCAGCAAGCTTGGAGGAAGGAGACCCCTAGTGCCAACACTTTAGGGATTTTTGAGAACAAAAACATCACTATAGGTACAATACAGTAAATAACACTCTTGCTAGTTATCACACTGACTATCATGTAAGCACAAGTTGTTTGAAAAGTTAGTGACCATTTAGATGAATAAACAACCTACTTTCCATTTGTCCTGAGGCCACTTCTGGGAGCACGAAGGCTTCATTATAAACATATGCTATGTAGAATATCTCCTTTTATGAATGAGCATGGGTCTCGGTGTTTCATGTATATGATGGATATGGTTGGTATGCAGGTTATGTGTATGCTGGCCACAAGCCAGGTCTGAACAGTTGTTATAGGGGGACTTATTAACTAATTAAACCTATCCCGTGCGAAGCCCCAGCTGCTGGCAACATATTCATCACTTGAACAATACCCAGCTGGCTCTAGCCATTCAAAAGCCACAAGAAAAATGCATTTCACAATCAGCACACCACATAGTTGTGCAAAATCCACTGATGCAAACCCACCGTTATCACCATTGTCCGAACATATTTCCCTCTTTTTGCTTTGCTACTGCAGGTAGATTAAAGCAACTGTAAGGGCGCCCACCCACTGGCGTTTGCGATTTTCGTGCGTGAAAAACGCAGCATTTTCGGCGCGTTTTTCGCGGCATTTTCGCGGCTTTTTCCGTTAATTTACATTGACATTCATGGGTGCATTAAGAGAAAAATAAGGACACATATGCAACTGACAGTTCCTATGTTAAAAATTGCAATGGACTGAAAAAAAAAACGCCAGTGGACAGGAGTACTTTCAAAACTAATTGCTCTTGAGAAAAAACGCAAAACGCAAAGGAAAAAAAATCGCCAGTGGGTGGGCGCCCTTACTGGGGATATAAAGTTGCAGCCATAGTGCTATGAAGACTTATCTCATGGTTACCCACATACATACAACTATACACTGACACTTCTCTGCTCCTTCATGTCTCTTGATCACCTCTACACCACTGACTGCTCCTTTTAAAATTACTAACGGCTCTGTCAGACGGGCGTTTTAACGTGTGATGTTTTTGTGCGCGGAATGCACACGCACAAAAGTTTGCATAACCGAAGTGGGCGGCACGCAGAAAAAACACACTTGGCCGTGTTTTAACGCAGATAAAGTGTGCTGCCCGCTTTCCCCTGCTGTGGCTGTGACAGCTGCAGCAGGGAATTCCTTGCTGTCACATCCAGGGGTTTCACCCTTTGTCAATGGGGCTGGCGGCAGCAGCGGCGTCCCCATTGACATCCAGAGAACATAGTGCCCGTCTGCCAGAGCTGTGACAGCTTTGGCCAAGGGTTTCTTCATCTCCACGGGGAGTCCCCTTGTCACTGAACAGTGTTCAGTGACAAGGGGACTCCCGGCGGAGATGAAGGAATCCTCTGCCACAGCTGTAGCAAAGGATTGCAATGTTCTCCCATTGAATTCAATGGGAGAACATCGCGTCCCTCTGCAAAAGCTGAGACAGCTGTGCCAGAGGATCGTGATCTGCACTGTATGTTCTCAATGGGGTCGTCACTGCTGTCGCCGGCCCCATTGAGCACAAGGTGAAACCCCTGCAGGGGTTTCACATGCAAAAAAGTCGGATGCCGCACTTACCTGCATTTTAAAATCCGCTGCCCTATATTTACCGCTGTGCATTTTTGTGCGCAGTTAAATATCAGGCATCTGACCGCTGCCATTGAAAAACATTGGTTCTATATAGATGTGGATCACAAACGCAGGTAACATATGCACAAAAAAACGCCCGTCTGACTGAGTACTTAAAGGGGAAGTTCACCTACCTGACAGCAATACAGAATCTATTGATTTCAATGGAGGAAACACCTCCGGCAGTAGAATAGAAGCTGTATGCCAATTCTCCTTCCTCATGACAAACCATTTTACTACCAGGCCCTAGTATGCAGGAGGAGAAATGTCATATCTTATACTCCAGTTACACCTAGAGCTGCATGACAAATCAATCAACTAGACAAGGCTACAGTGAAACATAAAGTACTTTAACCCCTTCCTGAACACCGTATGGTTATAGAAGCCCTAACTGACTACACCCTATGCAGTTTAGATGTATATAAATATTGGCAGTATATGCTGTGAATGGAGCAGGCTTGGAAGTTGAGTGTGCTCCATACACGGCTAGTGTGAACTGTCTTTGTTAGCGTTTGTTACTGCTTTCAATGCCGCTGTTAATTTATTTAATCGTCACGATTGGGATTGTAATGTTCAGAAAGGCCCTCTTCCCCCCCGCTATGAGAAATGAGAGCATGGGGTGCTGTTCAGGTGTCAGCCCTGGGGACCTTCAGAAGGTCCCCAGGGCTGCCATGGTTGTTTGCCTATTAAGATGTGCCTGTTAGAATACTGTATAATGCAATACCATAGTATTGCAGTACACTGTATAAGCGATAAAACTATCGCAACTTCAAGTCTTCTGTGGGAACTAAAAACATATAAGTAGAAGTCAAATAAAAATAATAAAAATTCATATAACTACGTCTGTAAAAGTTTATTTATTAAAATACCACATTATTAATCCCATGTGGTGAATACTGTCAGAAAAACTACCATACCAAAAATGTGCTTTTCTGGTCACCCTGTTTCCAAGACAAAGTTGCATAAAAAGCAATCAAAAAGTCATATGCAGCCAAAAAGGGTTACAATAAAAACTACAGATCACCTTGCAAAAAACAAGCCCTTACACAGCTGCATAAACAGGATAATAAAGTTATACGGTTCAAAAGATGGCGAAAGAAAGCAATTTTTTCGAAGTATTTTTTTTTAATACGACATAGAAAACGATATTAATTTGGCACTGCTATAAATCAAGCTACAGAATAAAGATAACATGTCATTACTGCACTGTGAGGCTTATTCACACGAGCGTAAATCGGCTGGTGTTTTTACGGCTGGCCGGTATACGCTACCATCTGATGCTTTGGATTCCAGTGTAAAAGATAGTCCTGGAACCCCCATCGGAGCCAATGACAGCGGCCAGAGAAGGTAGGTGGGAGGGAGTTTAGCAGCGTGACTGATAAATTCACTCCCCCTTCTCTTCTCCTCTCTGCCCATTGCCGCTATTTGCAATGGGAGGGGGTGGGATGGGAAGCTTAGCTCCGTCCCCTTCCATTGCTGGCTGCGGATAAGGGGCGGGAGCTTAGCTCCGGCCTCTCCCATTGCAAACAGCCGGAGGGGAGGAGAAAGGAGGTGAGCCGGCGAGGGGGAGACTGCTGAGCATAAATACGAGTCTGTGCATCACAGGGTAGCGTATATCAGCTGGCCATGTGAATAAGCCCTGAATGCCGTAACTCCCCCCCCCCCCCCAAAAAAAAGACACAATTGCATATTTTTTCCATTTTGCCACAAAGTTTACCAATAGATTATATGGTATGTTAAGTGGTGCTATTGAAAAATACAGCTGGCCCTGCAGAAAGCAGCCCTCCTGTTACTACATTGCTGGAAAAATTAAAAAGTTATAACTTTTTGAAAGCGGGGAAGAAGTGAAAACTAAAAAAAAAATTACAGCAATGCATACCAGAACGGCAAAATGTGACCTGGAGGCAGGAGCATCAAAGACTTGTCATGAAAAGGTTAGCTAAAGAGCCAATAGGAATTCAGCAGAACTTTAAATGCAGCTCTAGATGTTACTGGAGTATAAGACAGGTTGCTGAATCTTACATGTACGCTATATTTAACCCTTAAAATTATGCTTCAAAGTGGAGTTTAAGATGCATGACTACTATTTTACTAGTGAGCTGGTATTTTTGGATTTTTCTCCTCCTTCCATTTCTCGTGACCCCTCGCATGTAATTTCATGTCTTAGAGCTAGTGATTAATACAACTATCACACAGTTTGCCAGAGAGATCCTGTGATTCAGAGCCAGGACCAGCTCCGAGAGTTCAGGCCTTTCTCTCATTTATCTCCTTGTGGTTACGCGATCATTCAGGAGAATTCTGTAAAAATGCCTGGACTATGAGTGTCAGCAGGCAACACAGGGTCACTGAGAACAGCGCACAGACAGTCGCTACGTCTTCCTGTTTTCTTCTGTACAACATTCAGATGCGAGTCGACATAGTAATACAATTAATAAAAAAGCAGATTAGTCTCTTAAAGGGACAGCAACCTCAAATATTTTAGACTACTAGTGTATCTACACTACACTGATATATAATATGACAATTCTATAAAACTCCTTCCCTGTAATTCTACTTAATCTCACTCATAAAGGCAGAGTTTCTCCAAAAATACATATAATAATGCGTTTGCTGTATGTGCCGTTGCCTAACAATTTGCATTAGGTTCATATGAGCTCAAGGCTTCAATTATTGATGATGTATGCTGAGGCTTCAGGTAGAGTACAGAATATGATCGACGGCGGTTCATCACTCCGGATCCCCATTAATCAAGTGTTTCTGTGGCCTTCTGTCAGTGCAATGGAGCCAGACGTCAGCATTGGTGGTCAGAGCCAGAAGTGTAATAGAAAGGCTCTGCTCTCATTGAAATCAATGGCAGTGAAGCCCCCTATTACACTTGTGGCTTTGGCAACAATGAGGATTTGGAAGTTTAATGGCATGCATCACTCCCATTGATTTCAACAGGCATTATTCAGCCTTTCTATTACACTTTCAGCTCTGACCATTGATGTGGATGTCTGGCTCCACTACATTGACAGCAGGCTGGAGGATCAACGGATCAGCAGGGATCCCAAGTGGTGGACCTCCGTTGATCATCTATTGATAACCTAACAATAGGTCATCAATATCCGGAATACCCCTTTAATGCATTACCATAATGCCCATCATGGCTTCTGGTTGCCTCTAAGAATGTATGTAGTTACTTTCTATAAAGGTTTAGGGTTGGACTAGGTTCTTTAAAAGTCCATTGTCACCTACTTGCTGCTCTTCAGGTGTTACAAAACTACAATTCTCAGCATGTCCTGAAAGCCAACGGAGTTGTAGTCACACAACAGCTGGCGACCACTACTCTTAGCCTTCTCATCTGGTAGCCCCTCTAAACGCCACACTGCACTAGACTTACTAGTCCTACAGACTTCCATGGAAGGCTTGTGGGATTTGACTTCTCCATGGCTTCTTGTTCTACTATTGGACCTTTTTTGTACATAAATAAAGGAATTCCTATAATGCACATATAGTATGGAATTACTGTATATGTAACTACGTAATATAAAAGGTACAGCGTCACACTAGGTTCCTTAAAAGTGAAGGTTCAATCTGGGCCTTTGTGGCACATCTGGGAGCCTTGCTGCATCATCCCCTTGCCAGCCATACCTGAAAATGATCCGTCCCCAACTACTGCTTAACTGCACTTTTTTATGCTTTACCCCACCCATATTGCCAAAAAGTGTAAAGCTGCAAATGTGATGCTGTGTAAATGTTACCAGGTGCCCCACTTTATAAGACAGCAATCTATGATAATGTGTTCTATATTAGTGGCGTTCAACCATGAACCGAAGAAGGAGATCAGACCACAAAGTGGGCTAAATGACAAAGTGAAGTTCTGGAAAATGTAACAAGACGTTAACAATCGTTCCTGATCACAGTATAAGAAGAAATCGGAGCGATAACAAGTATGAGTCATGAAGTAAAATCCACTCTAGTGTAAATGTACTTCAGTAACTTAATATCCTCCTTTATATCCCCTCAGTGAGAGCGGATCTGATGAGCACCAGGCAGATTCATAGCAATAAAAATGAGAATAAAATGTCAACAGTCATATTAACAAGAGCATTAAACTACAGATAAAGTCACTTAGCGGAAACAGAAAAATGACCTCTCCTAAATCTGTGAAGGCAAGAGACGGTTTGTGTCTGCTTTTGCCAACTATTTTCTACACTGCTGTAAAACTGAAAACTGAGCTATGTGTATTGGCAACGCAGCCTATCCGTTCACTTGTGAGCAGTGGTGACATCACTGAGAATGCAGCCTATCCATCCACTAGAGACCAGCGCCATCACGGAGAATGCAGCCTATCCATTAACTAGAGAGCGATGACATCACTGAGAATGCAGCCTATCCATGCTCTAGAGACCAGTGCCATCACGGAGAATGCAGCCTATCCATTAACTAGAGAGCGATGACATCACTGAGAATGCAGCCTATCCATCCTCTAGAGACCAGCGCCATCACGGAGAATGCAGCCTATCCATTAACTAGAGAGCGATGACATCACTGAGAATGCAGCCTATCCATCCTCTAGAGACCAGCGCCATCACGGAGAATGCAGCCTATCCATTAACTAGAGAGCGATGACATCACTGAGAATGCAGCCTATCCATCCTCTAGAGACCAGTGCCATCACGGAGAATGCAGCCTATCCATTAACTAGAGAGCGATGACATTACTGAGAATGCAGCATATCTATTCACTAGAGTGCGATGATATCACTGAGAATGCAGCCTATCCATCCACTAGAGACTGGTGCCATCACTTCGAATGCAGCGTATCCACTCACTCGTGAGCAGCGGTGACATCACTGAGAAGGCAGGCTATCCATTCACTAGAGACTGGTGCCATGACTGAGAATGCACCCTATCTATTCACTATAGAGCGATGACATCACTGAGAATTGCAGCCTATCCATCCACTAGAGACCAGTGACATCACTGAGAATGCAGCCAAACTATTCACTAGTTAAGCCCTGCCATAGGCATAGGCCAGGAGGCTGCCTGCTCCACCTTCTCCTGTATCTTCGTGGCATTGTCCGGATGAGCTACATTACTCTTGGATTTGACAGCCAGGCCACAATGAGTCTCACTGGATGAACCATCAACTGGCATACTATGAATTCCACCTGCCCACAAGAGATGACAAGGACTCACCTACTCTCCACATGTTGCATGTAAACTGGTTTGAACAACTTTGAACACAGTCTCTGACCTACAAGGAGTGGAAGGTGCTCCAGCAGTACCAGTGGGAACTATCATGGCTCTTTTCTGTTCAATCGTCTATGGACACAAGACTCATCAGCAATCCAGTCTTGCATCCCTTGGTACAAAGTACGCTTTGCTGCACCTTCTACACCAATACTGATGGAACACTGTAAGTCAGGTCTTGCTTCCTCTGCTGCAAGCATCAAAACTGCACCACTCAACATAGTGCCTGTCTTCCATGTATGCATGCTTTATAATAATATTTTAAACAATATAGACATAATAAACAAACTCCCCTCTTACAGAGCAGTGACATCAATTAGAATGCAACCTATCCATTCGCTAGAGAGCAGTGATGACATCACTGAGAATGCTGGCTACCCATTCACTAAAGAGCAGCAGTGATATCACTGAGAATCCAGCCTATCCATTCGCTAGAGAGCAGTGGAGACATCACTAAGAATGCTGGCTATTCATTCACTAGAGAGCAGTGACAGCACTGAGAATGCGGCTTATCCATTCACTAGAGAGCAGCGGTGACATCACTGAGAATGTAGCCTATCCATTTGCTAGAGAGCAGTGATGACATCACAAAGAATGCTGGCTATCCATTCACTAGAGAGCAGCGGTGATATCACCGAGAATGCAGCCTGATCACTAGAGACCAGTTACTGAGAATGCAGCCTACCTATTCACTAGAGAGCAGTGGTGACATCATTGAGAATGCAGCCCACCCATTCACTAGAGAGCAGTGATGACATCACTGATCATGCAACCTATCCATTCACTAGAGAGTGGTGACATCACTGGCGATAAGGTCACAAGATTTGTATCAAAAGACACAAATGAGTTCAGGAAATATTGATTTTATTTGCAGGATGTATATTTCCTACACAATCCTTTAATCTGAATTGAGGAAATACCAGATCGTTTTCTTTAAGAGTTCCAGCTGTTTTAGGTTAACTTTGTTTAAGAATCAAAAGCAAATTCTTACAATATAAAATATTCTGCTAAGAACCTGATGATGTTACTGCAAGGATGTCTGCAAACTTCCAGCTGTAGGGTTCAGTCTGGAGAATACAGTAAGAGCAGAGGGAGGAGGTTGGACATCGTGGTCAGACAGATGTGGGACTATTTCGGTCTGTCCAACTCTCTCACTGCCAACTCCTAATCTGAGAGATTCTGGCAGTCGACATCAGAACATCCCTTGAATTCTGCTGACTGCATGGTAAATTTTTGGTGGAGAGTACACCCAGCTAAGCTTCAAGAGCACAAGACCCAGAGAGCAAATGTGGAAATACTACTATTAGTAAACACTAGAGATGAGCGAACACCAAAATGTTCGGGTGTTCGTTATTCGGAACGAACTTCCCGTGATGCTCGAGGGTTCGTTTCGAACAACGAACCCCATTGAAGTCAATGGGCGACCAGAACATTTTTGTATTTCGCCGATGCTCGCTAAGGTTTTCATGTGTGAAAATCTGGGCAATTCAGGAAAGTGATGGGAATGACACAGTGACGGATAGGGCAGGCGAGGGGCTACATGTTGGGCTGCATCTCAAGTTCACAGGTCCCACTATTAAGCCACAATAGCGGCAAGAGTGGGCCCCCCCCCCCAACAACTTTTACTTCTGAAAAGCCCTCATTAGCATGGCATACCTTTGCTAAGCACCACACTACCTCCAACAAAGCACAATCACTGCCTGCATGACACACCACTGACACTTCTCCTGGGTTACATGCTGCCCAACCGCACCCCTCCCCCCCACAGCGCACACCAAACTGTCCCTGCGCAGCCTTCAGCTGCCCTCATGCCACACCACCCTCATGTCTATTTAGAAGTGCGTCTGCCACGACGAGGGACCGCAGGCACACACTGCACAGGGTTGGCACGGCTAGGTAGCGACCCTCTTTAATAGGGGCGGGGCGATAGCCCACAATGCTGTACAGAAGCAATGAGAAATATAATCCTGTGCCACCGCCATCAGGAGCTGCACACGTGGGCATAGCAATGGGGAACCTATGTGCCACACACTATTCATTCTGTCAAGGTGTCTGCATGCCCCAGTCAGACTGGTAATATGCACCTTAACAGTAACCGCGTTGGTGGTAATGTGGTGGTGACTGCGGACCTAGTACCACGGTTGTATTTTGTTGGTTTTCGGAATGTGGCCAGGATTAAGTGGGCCGTGGCGGGGGGATGGTGGGGGGGCTCTCTTGTAGTGTCGGTAAAGGTGAAATTCTTGGACTGCCACCAGACGAACCAATGCAAAGGCATTTGCCAACAATGTTTTCCCTGTTGGAGGAGGAGGGGGATGTTTTTGAGGCACTACGTGTCCTCTCCACGTGTCCGTTCCATGTAAGCAATAGTAGCACTCAAGACAGGCCCCAGTAACAATTCTGAAGCAGCAGTATAGCGGGAGCGCAGTCTTCGTTCCATTTCAGTAGCCTTAGTATAGCCAAGGCACAAGTGACATTTATGTAGCTAAAGTGTAGGCCAACCCCACACACCTTTCTGTACCATGAGTGCAGGCGAAGAACATAGAAATTACTATGATTACACTGTAGGTGAGGGCCCCAAAAAATTGGTGTACCAACAGTACTAATGTACCTCAGTAAAAATTGGCCATGCCCAACCAAGATGGCAGGTGAATCGCTTTGGTTAATGTGGCTTAAGTGGTAACTAGGCCTGGAGGCAGCCCAGTGTAACGAAAAATTGGTTCAAGTTAAAGTTCCAACGCTTTTAAGCTAATTGAAACTTATAAAAATTGTTCTGAAAAATTATTTGAGTGAGTCTTGTGGCCCTAAGAAAAATTGCCCGTTCAGCGTGATTACGTGAGGTTTCAGGAGGAGGAGCAGGAGGAGGAGGAGGAGGAATATTAGACACAGATTGATGAAGCAGAAATGTCCCCGTTTTGGATGGTGAGAGAGAACGTAGCTTCCATCCGCGGGTGCAGCCTACGTATTGCTTAGGTATCGCTGCTGTCCGCTGGTGGAGAACAGAAGTCTGGGGAAATCCAGCCTTTGTTCATCTTGATGAGTGTTAGCCTGTCGGCACTGTCGGTTGACAAGCGGCTACGCTTATCTGTGATGATTCCCCCAGCCGCACTAAACACCCTTTCCGACAAGACGCTAGCCGCAGGACAAGCAAGCACCTCAAGGGCATACAGGGCTAGTTCAGGCCACGTGTCCAGCTTCGACACCCAGTAGTTGTAGGGGGCAGAGGCGTCACCAAGGATGGTCGTGCGATCCGCTACGTACTCCCTCACCATCCTTTTACAGTGCTCCCGCCGACTCAGCCGTGACTGGGGAGCGGTGACACAGTCTTGGTGGGGAGCCATAAAGCTGGCCAGGCCCTTAAAGACTGTTGCACTGCCTGGGATGTACATGCTGCTCGATCTACGCACATCCCCTGCTACCTTGCCCTCGGTACTGCGCCTTCTGCCACTAGCGCTGTCGGCTGGGAATTTTACCATCAGCTTGTCCGCAAGGGTCCTGTGGTATAGCAACACTCTCGAACCCCTTTCCTCTTCGGGAATCAGAGTGGGCAGGTTCTCCTTATACCGTGGATCGAGCAGTGTGTACACCCAGTAATCCGTCGTGGCCAGAATGCATGCAACGCGAGGGTCACGAGAAAGGCATCCTAACATGAAGTCAGCCATGTGTGCCAGGGTACCAGTACGCAACACATGGCTGTCCTCACTAGGAAGATCACTTTCAGGATCCTCCTCCTCCTCCTCCTCCTCCTCCTCAGGCCATACACGCTGAAAGGATGACAGGCAATCAGCCGGTGTACCGTCAGCAGCGGCCCAAGCTGTCTCTTCCCCCTCATCCTCCTCATGCTCCTCCTCCTCCTCCTGTACGCGCTGAGAAATAGACAGGAGGGTGCCCTGACTATCCAGCGGCATACTGTCTTCCCCCGCCCCCGTTTCCGAGCGCAAAGCAGCTGCCTTTATGGTTTGCAGGGAATTTCTCAAGATGCATAGCAGAGGAATGGTGACGCTAATGATTGTAGCATCGCCGCTCACCACCTGGGTAGACTCCTCAAAATTACCAAGGACATGGCAGATGTCTGCCAACCAGGCCCACTCTTCTGAAAGGAATTGAGGAGGCTGACTCCCACTGCGCCGCCCATGTTGGAGTTGGTATTCGACTATAGCTCTCCGTTGTTCATAGAGCCTGGCCAACATGTGGAGCGTAGAGTTCCACCGTGTGGGCACGTCGCACAGCAGTCGGTGCACTGGCAGCTTAAAGTGATGTTGCAGGGTGCGCAGGGTGGCAGCGTCCGTGTGGGACTTGCGGAAATGTGCGCAGAGCCGGCGCGCCTTTACGAGCAGGTCTGACAAGCGTGGGTAGCTTTTCAGAAAGCGCTGAACCACCAAATTAAAGACGTGGGCCAGGCATGGCACGTGCATGAGGCTGCCGAGCTGCAGAGCCGCCACCAGGTTACGGCCGTTGTCACACACGACCATGCCCGGTTGGAGGCTCAGCGGCGCAAGCCAGCGGTCGGTCTGCTGTGTCAGACCCTGCAGCAGTTCGTGGGCCGTGTGCCTCTTATCGCCTAAGCTGAGTAGTTTCAGCACGGCCTGCTGACGCTTGCCCACCGCTGTGCTGCCACACCGCGCGACACCGACTGCTGGCGACATGCTGCTGCTAACACATCTTGATTGCGAGACAGAGGAGGAGGAGGAGGAGGAGGGTGCTTTAGTGGAGGAAGCATACACCTCCGCAGATACCACCACCGAGCTGGGGCCCGCAATTCTGGGGGTGGGTAGGACGTGAGCGGTCCCAGGCTCTGACTCTGTCCCAGCCTCCACTAAATTCACCCAATGTGCCGTCAGGGAGATGTAGTGGCCCTGCCCGCCTGTGCTTGTCCACGTGTCCGTAGTTAAGTGGACCGTGGCAGTAACCGCGTTGGTGAGGGCGCGTACAATGTTGCGGGAGACGTGGTCGTGCAGGGCTGGGACGGCACATCGGGAAAAGTAGTGGCGACTGGGAACTGAGTAGCGCGGGGCCGCCGCCTCCATGATACTTTTGAAGGACTCCGTTTCCACAACCCTATACGGCAGCATCTCAAGGCTGATGAATTTTGCGATGCGGACGGTTAACGTTTGAGCGTGCGGGTGCGTGGCGGCGTACTTGCGCTTGCGCTCCAACAGTTGCGCTAGCGACGGCTGGACGGTGCGGTGCGAGACATTGGTGGATGGGGCCGAGGACAGCGGAGGTGAGGGTGTGGGTGCAGGCCATGAGACGGTCGTGCCTGTGTCCTGAGAGGGGGGTTGCATCTCAGTGGCAGGTTGGGGCACAGGGGGAGAGGCAGGGGTGCAAACCGGAGGCGGTGAACGGCCTTCGTCCCACCTTGTGGGGTGCTTGGCCATCATATGCCTGCGTATGGTGGTGGTGGTGAGGCTGTTGGTGTTGGCTCCCCGGCTGAGCTTTGCGCAACAAAGGTTGCACACCACTGTTCGTCGGTCGTCAGGCGTCTCTGTGAAAAACTGCCAGACCTTAGAGCACCTCGGCCTCTGCAGGGTGGCATGGCGCGAGGGGGCGCTTTGGGAAACACTTGGTGGATTATTCGGTCTGGCCCTGCCTCTACCCCTGGCCCTGGCCACCGCACTGCCTCTTGCAACCTGCCCTGCTGATGCCCTTGACTCCCCCTCTGAAGACCTGTCCTCCTGAGTAAGCGTTGCACACCAGGTGGGGTCAGTCACCTCATCGTCCTGCTGCTCTTCCTCCGAATCCTCTGTGCGCTGCTCCCTCGGACTTACTGCCCTTACTACTACCTCACTGCAAAACAACTGTGTATGATCGTCATCGTCCTCCTCACCCACAGAAAGTTGTTGAGACAGTTGGCGGAAGTCCCCAGCCTCATCCCCCAGACCCCGGGAACTTTCGAATGGTTGGGCATCAGTGACTATAAACTCCTCTGGTGGGAGAGGAACCGCTGCTGCCCAATCTGAGCAGGGGCCCGAGAACAGTTCCTGGGAGTGTTCCCGCTCCTGAGCAGGTGTCATTGTAGTGGAGTGAGGAGGCTGGGAGGAAGGAGGAGCAGCAGGCAGAGGATTCGGATTTGCAGCAGTGGACGGCGCAGAACTGCGTGTTGACGATAGGTTGCTCGAAGCACTTTCTGCCATCCAGGACAGGACCTGCTCACACTGCTCATTTTCTAATAACCGTCTCCCGCGTGGACCCATTAATTGGGCGATGAATGTGGGGACGCCAGAAACGTGCCTCTCTCCTAATCGCGCAGCAGTCGGCTGCGACACACCGGGATCAGGAGCTCGGCCTGTGCCCACACCCTGACTTGGCCCTCCGCGTCCTCGGCCGCGTGCACGTCCTCTAGGCCTACCCCTACCCCTCAGCATGCTGTATTACCAGTGATTTGATTTAACAGGCAGGAAATAAATTGGCGCAAGACTGCAGGCCAAATATAATTTTTGCCCTTTTGGGAAAACGAAAGGCCCCACTGCCTCTAGTGAATGAATAATCTAAGTTTAATAACTGTGCTGTGTCCCTGCTTATGTGTCACAGAACGTGAGGGTAGCAGAGTTATTATAACTCTGGCAGAGCAGGTATTTTTTTTCCCAATTAAGGAAAGCAAATGGCGAAGCCAGCAGTAAAGCGTAGCTGGGTGCGTATGATTTAGCAATGTTTTTCACGCAGCTCACACGTGTCCACAGGCGTTAGGACGGACAGAGGCTGGACAAATAGATTTGTTTTCAGTTTTTTCCCACCAAAAGGCAGCACTGCGTATATTCTATGAATAATAACTGTGTTGTGGCCCTGCCTATACAATTCTTTCCCTGCAGTATCAATGGAGGGTGGAATGCTCTGCAGAGGCGATTTTGAGAAGCCCAAAAAAAATGCAGCACAGCTAACAGCAGCCTGGACAGTACTGCACACGGATAAATATGGCCCTAGAAAGGACCGTTGAGGTTCTTGAAGGCTACACTCACTCCTAACACTCTCCCTGCCTATGCAGCACTTCTGTCCCTAATGCCAGGTGCAACGGTCTGCAGAGGCGATTTTGAGAAAAAAAAAAATCCCACTGCTAACAGCAGCCAACACACAGCTATCAGTGGCCCTAATAAGGACCTTTGGGGGGTCTTGAAGCCTACACTAACTACCAATTCTTTCCCTACAGCAGCTCCGGTATAAACAGCACTGTCCCTCATCTAACTCACACCACATCTGAGGCGAGCCGCGGGAGGGGCCGACTTTTATATTAGGCGAACACCTGATCTCACCAGCCACTCACAGCAGGGGGGTGGTATAGGGCTTAAACGTTGCAGGGGGAAGTTGTAATGCCTTCCCTGTCTTTCAATTGGCCAGAAAAGCGCGCTAACGTCTCAGGGAAGGAAGTGAAAGTAACCAGAACACCGCATGGTGTTCGTTACGAATAACGAACATCCCGAACACCCTAATATTCGCCCGAGCATCAAGCTCGGACGAACGCGTTCGCTCATCTCTAGTAAACACTCTTTTATAGTTTTTCCTCAGTGTAGGCCATCTATATGTGATTGTGAAGGTCTGACCCCCACTGATCAGCAGAATGAAGATACTCTTAGAATGCAATGGGCTCTTCTTTTTGCTGATGGATGGTGCCCAATGTGGCAGATCTTGTTATACCGTACTTGTTATAGTATTAAGGCTGAGAGGAGACTTAATAGCGGTCTACAAATATCTGAAGGGCTGTCACAGTGCAGAGGGATCAGCCCTATTATCATTTACACAAGGAAAGACTAGAAGCAATGGGATGAAACAGAAAGGGAGGAGACACAAATTATATATTAGACAGTGAGGGGGAACAATGAGTGGAACAAGTTGCCAAGGGAGATGGTGAGTTCTCCTTTAATGGAAAACTTCAAACAGAGAAAGACATCTGTCTGGGTTGGACCCGATGATCCTGGAGGTCTCTTCCAACTCTACTATTCTATGATATACTTATGATCACACATCCTGTCTCTTCTAGAAATATGACATTATTCAATTAGCATATCCTGTCCACCAGATTTGTTACCGCAGTATTCATTGGTCACTTACTGAAGTTTTTAATGACACATTGATTTCTTCCACCACAGGACAAATAGTATTTCTGTGGTCTTCCTGTCCCTCACTAGCTAACCTACCAGTGGTCACAGAAAAAGATGATAATAAGTTAAAGGGGTGGTCTCGCGAAACCAAGTGGGGTTATACACTTCCGTATGGCCATATTAATGCACTTTGTAATGTACATTGTGCATTAAATATGAGCCATACAGAAGTTATTCCACTTACCTGCTCCGTTGCTAGCGTCCTCGTCTCCATGGTTCCGTCTAAATTCGCCGGCAGCTTGCTTTTTTAGACGCGCTTGCGCAGTCCGGTCTTCTCCATTCAGCACGAGCCGCTTCAGTGTGCTCCCCGCTACAGCTCTTCTGCGCATGCGCAGACGAGCTGTCACTGCTCGGGAGCGCGCTACAGCGGCCATTCTGTACCTTCCTCTGTTAGAGGAAGGCGCAGAAACTGGAGCTGCCCAGCGGAGAAGCCCAGCCCAGCCCAGCAGCCCCGAGAAGCCTCCCAGGTAAGTGATTTGTCGGGGGGGGGGGGGGCTGCCGCTGCGCCGGGGGGGCTGTCGCTGCGCCGGGGGGGGCTGTCGCTGCGCCGGGGGGGGCTGCCGCTGCGCCGGGCTGCCGCTGCACCGGGGGGGCTGTCGCTGCGCCGGGGGGGGGCTGCCGCTGTGATGGGGGAACTAGCGCTAGGCCGGGGGGGCTGTCGCTGCGATGGGGGGGCTGTCGCTAGGCCGGGGGGGGCTGCCGCTGCGATGGGGGGGCTGTCGCTAGGCCGGGGGGGGCTGTCGCTGCGATGGGGGGGCTGTCGCTAGGCCGGGGGGGGCTGCCGCCAGGGCGGGGGGGGCTGCCGCTAGGCCGGGGGAACTAGCGCTGGGCTCCGGAACCTAGCGCTGGGCTCCGGGGCCTTCACCTGGGCTGAGGGTCTAGCGCTGGGGAGCCGGGGGCTAGCGCCGGTTACCTGCTGCCTGGCGGTGGGCGTCTGGTCGGCGGCTGCGGGGCGTCTGGTCGGCGGCTGCGATGCGTCCGGTTGCCATGGAGACACAGCTGGCGGCGTCTCGGGAGCGCGCACGTCGGGCTGCAGCGAGCGACGGGGAAAGAGCCGGCGGCCATCTTGAGGAAACTTTTATAAGTTGCTGAAACGCTGGAACGGTAAGTACGAACCAGCTAGAAATGTCATTTACAGGGGGGCTTAGTAACGTGTACTTAATGGGGGGGACTGGGCAAAAAAAAAATTTAACTGCTTCCTCGAGACATCTCCTTTAAGTCTTCCTCATTCTTCCTGCCATTCAAGCCCCACACAACCCCCAAACAGCATCTCCGGACCATCCTAGGAGGTGAGGACTGTAAGGCCTCATGTCCACGGGGAAAATCAGGCCCGCTACGCGGGTCCCTCCTGCCCCGCGGACATGAGCGCTGAAAATATGAATAAACTTACCCACAGCTGACCGGGCAGGTCTTCTCTTCTTCACGGCCGGATCTTCTTTCTTCGGCCGGCGGATGTGCTTCCATAATGAGGAAGTCTGCCCATTAAAGATGGAATGCTGAAGTTTGTAACCTATCTGGGAAATTTTTTTATATACAGACTAATGAGGCCAGGTTAGTGACAATTGCATGAGCTCTGCTGGGTAAGCAGAACAAAAGGTGGCATTGCTCATAAGAGGAAAACCTCCACTAATCTAAGCAATGGAGAATCGTGAGTTAAAGTGTAGTTCCTGACACTTTTTATATAGTCACCGAGTGCAGTCTTGTAAATCAACTACCACTGTCAGCCATTTTTTCTCTTGTGGAGTTATTTTCCAGAGATTGGTCACCAAGACCTTCTTTCTCCTTCCAGAGTAGCAGTGTCCAGAAGCTAGATACTACTACCTACCAAAACACACTGTACAAAAAATGATGTGCTTGTGCATGTAGAATGATTTCATTGACTAGCCTGTCCACAGATATAGCCTGTCATATTGTACTTCATACCTTTAAATTGTGCAATATACTGTAACATGGGCAACTAGTTGTGTTGTTTGAGCTATTATGGCATATTGAACTAAAAGAAAGAGGTCTAATTATGTCCAACTTGTCTTTCAGTCTTGCTGTGCATTCAAAACACCTGACCTAACACCTACCGATTGTACCTTGCAATACTTGATTTAACCTGTAGAGGTGCTGTAGCATTTACACTGCAGTAAGACTCCCGTGATTGCCTGAGGGATCCCAAAACCATTTAATTAAACTGATGTTTAGGCCTCAGCTACTCTAACACTTCACTACAGGACATCTTAAAGGAGATGTCCCGCGCCGAAACGGGTTTTTTTTTTTTTAAACCCCCCCCCCCGTTCGGCGCGAGACAACCCCGATGCAGGGGTTAAAAAAACCACCCGCACAGCGCTTACCTGAATCCCGGCGGTCCGGCGTCTTCATACTCACCTGCTGAAGATGGCCGCCGGGATCCTCTGTCTTCATGGACCGCAGGGCTTCTGTGCGGTCCATTGCCGATTCCAGCCTCCTGATTGGCTGGAATCGGCACGTGACGGGGCGGAGCTACACGGAGCTACACGGAGCCCCATAGAGAAGAGGAGAAGACCCGGACTGCGCAAGCGCGGCTAATTTGGCCATCGGAGGGCGAAAATTAGTCGGCACCATGGAGACGAGGACGCCAGCAACGGAGCAGGTAAGTATAAAACTTTTTATAACTTCTGTATGGCTCATAATTAATGCACAATGTACATTACAAAGTGCATTATTATGGCCATACAGAAGTGTATAGACCCACTTGCTGCCTCGGGACATCTCCTTTAACACCATCCCAAGTCAACAGATTGCCAAAAATAATGAAAAGAACAAAGCAGGCAGAAAATGATCAAAACCTGACCGAACCTACTATCGAGGAGGAGATAAAACAACCCAGCGTGGGCTCCACATCCAGGAAAGGGAAGAGGATTATTATGCACAGGCTTTACTCTTTGTAGTTTTCATAGGAAAATGTTTTATTGTCTTCATATTAGGCTTTAAAAAAAGAAGTCCACATCCGTATTCAACCCTACACTTTACAGCTTGTCTACAGGTGGGGACCCTTATGTAAAGTTATACCAGAAAAGGAAGATTACACAGGTCTAGAATGGATAACAGATTCTCCTGCCATTAAAAACGTATGTGCATTATAAAAGAGTCAATTTTAATATAGTACTGTATGGGCAACAATTCTAATATTGCCCCGATGAACAAGAATATACTATAATACTGCCCCTTGTGTACAACAATATAACTACTATAATACTGTCCCCTCTGTACAAAAATATAACTACTATAATACAGCCTCCTATGTGCAAGAATATAACTACTATAATACTGCCCTTTATGTATAAGAATATAACTACTATAATACTGCTTCCTATGTACAAGAATATAACTACTATAATACTGCCTCCTATGTACAAGAATATAACTACTATAATACTGCCCCCTATGTACAAGAATATAACTACTATAATACTGCCCCCTATGTACAAGAATATAACTACTATAATACTGTCCCCTATGTACAAGAATATAACTACTATAATACTGCCTCCTATGTACAAGAATATAACTATTATAATACTGCCCCCTTTGTACAAGAATAAAACTACTATAATACTGTCCCCTATCTACAAGAATATAACTACTATAATACTGCCCCCTATGTACAAGAATATAACTACTATAATACTGCTCTCTATGTACAAGAATATAACTACTATAATACTGCCCCCTATGTACAAGAATATAACTACTATAATACTGCCCCCTATGTACAAGAATATAACTACTATAATACTGCCCCCTATGTACAAGAATATAACTACTATAATACTGCTCTCTATGTACAAGAATATAACTACTATAATACTACCCCCTATGTACAAGAATATAACTACTATAATACTACATCCTATGTACAAGAATATAACTACTATAATACTGCCCCCTATGTACAAGAATATAACTACTATAATACTGCCTCCTATGTACAAGAATATAACTACTATAATACTGCCCCCTATCTACAAGAATATAACTACTATAATACTGGCCCCTCTATACAAGAATATAACTACTATAATACTGCTCCTATGTACAAGAATATAACTACTATGATACTGCCCCCTATGTACAAGAATATAACTACTATAATAATGCCTCCTATGTGCTAGAATATAACTACTATAATACTGCCCCCTATCTACAAGAATATAACTACTATAATACTGGCCCCTCTATACAAGAATATAACTACTATAATACTGCTCCTATGTACAAGAATATAACTACTATAATACTGCCCCCAATGTACAAGAATATAACTACTATAATACTGCCCCCTGCTGTGCAAGAATATAACTACTATAATACTGCCCCCTATGGACTAATATTGCAAAAATAGAAAATATTAGAACATCTGTCACATCAGGGGTGTATATTTGGGTTTGCACTTTGTTTTGGTTATAGTCTTCTCCTGGTAACGGCCGGCGGCGTGCTCCGTATATAACAGTCGGGGTGGTCCTCTTCCTAACCAGTAAATACTTCCCCGCAGTATCATTACATCTCTTCGTTACTTCTACAGAATATATTAGGTTTACAACGACTTTGGAATTTAAATCCTACACAGCTGGGGCATCTTCTATGTCTTTCTATGATTTCAAAGGTATCGTGGCTTTAAACTCGGCACGCTGCCTCAGCCCGACTATAAAGGGAACATGACGGCCTGTGATTTCTGTCGTCCTGCTGTGATACGGGCCTGTCCTCTCTTTTCTCACCTGGGCCTTGATCATCAGTATTTCTGTTGGCAAAGGAACAGACAGGGATAAGATTTAAACAGATGCCGCAGGCTTATAGCCAGGGGATCGCCAGCGGTTGGGGGAGGGGCTGAGAGCCGAAAAAGCAGAGAAACCTGCAATAACTCAATAAAAGGAAAATTTCTCTTTTCTCCTGAGATCCTGCGAGCACCGAATAATAAAGACATTATACATTTATACACTGCTGAGTAAGCATAAATATATCCCGCGTTACGAAAGCACAGTGCAGCAGTGTATCTAAGCTTACTATGTGTGATACTATATGGTGCAAAATAAAGCCCATTTACAATTATGGGTTTTAGGAATTATGTTATATGGGTTAAAGAGCTATATACTATGTTTCCCTGAAAATAAGACCTTGTCTTATATTAATTTTTGCCCCAAAAGACTCGCTAAGTCTTATTTTCAGGGGAGGTCTTATTATACTTACCTAGTAGGCTCGGTTCAGGTCCCTCCCACTGCTTTCCGGAGATCTGGCGTGCTTCTTGCAGTCCTCGGCTGCTCACAGAAGATCACTTCCTCCAGGAAGTGATAGTTTTGATTGGTTCATCCAGCACTTCTCAGCCAATCAATGCAGAGCTCGATGAACCAATGCGATGGCTGTGATTGGTTCATAGAGCGCTACATTGATTGGCTGAGCAGCGGTCAAAGAACCAATCACAGCCATCGTGTTGTGAAGGCAGGATTAATGAATTGGCTGAGCCAATGGCATTGATTGGCCAATTCATAAATCCCGCCACCTCAACGCGATGGCTGTGATTGTTTTTTCGAACGCTGCTCAGTTAATCAATGCAGTACTCGATAAACTAATCACAGCCATCGCATTGGTTCATTGAGTGCTGCATTGATTGGCTGAGCAGTGCTCAAGAACCAATCAGAGCCATCGCTTCTTGGAGGTGGGATTTATGAATCTAGTAACCAGGAAGTGATCTTCTGTGGGTGGACGAGGACTGCAAGAAGAGAGCAGCAGGAGGGACCTGAACCGAGCCTGCTAGGTAGTGTATTCCTTTTTCTTTTTTTATGCAATGCAGCTAGGGCTTATTTTTAGGGTAGGCCTTGTTTTGGGGGGAAACAGGGTATCAACCCAATACTATTATACCAAGCATATAACATGTATTGAATGCATAGTATTATGTCTATAGGAAACAGTAACATAACTGAGGCATCTTCATACCTGCCTCCAGTCACTACTTCCTCCTCTATTCACAAGTACAACACAAGGTGTAGCTGTAGGGGGTACAGATGAGCAGTTGTACCCAACCCCTAATGTCTGAGGGAGTCCAAACGTTACTCTCTCACATAGAAAGACGCCACTGTAATAAATGGCGCATGAGAGGTAAGGACTGACACAGATTTTGCATTGTAGCCCAGGACCTTCACATTAAATACTCTGCTATAGATGTGATCAATTTACCAATTTGCTATCCAATAGGATAACAAACAAATTGTTTTCCCCCAGTGGACGGTAATGGCGGACAGGGATTGGCGTTTCAGTTTGTTCCGTTCGCTTTAAGTAATGAGAGACTGTTTTCCGTGGGATATTTGATAGCTGTACTGTCCAGGAGCGCATTACACAGCTGCCATATCCAGAGATGATGGAATGCGTTGAGAACTCCGGACCATATTCTCCTCATTGTCTTTTATTATAGAGGTTCTACAAAGTTCGAAGGCTGTGATATGAAGAACCTTCACAATACAGGAAGGATCACAATTACTGACACATAGTGATGAACAGTCATTAAATGGGAAATACCCCCCCCCCCCAACCTCCTCACTTTTATAACTTTTAAGGAGAAATTACTTTAATATTACTATACATGAATTGAATGGCCAGTTTATTAGACACCCATTTAGTAGCGTGTTGCCCCTCCTTTGACCTTCAGAACCACAGCAATTCAATGTGGCACAGCTTCCACTAAGTAATGAAACCGTTCTGCAGGGATATCGGCCCATGCGGACCGGAAGCTTCTTGCAGTTGCCGCAAATTAGATGGAGGTGCTAAAATGCTTTGAACAGCTGACAGTAGGGGGTCATTAATCCAGGCTGCCTGCGCCAAATTCTGACACTGCTATCAGCATGTTGCAACAGATATCAGAACTTCTCTGACCAGGTGATGTTTTTCCACGAGTGATACCGTTTTCGTGCTCTTTTGCCCACAGAAGTCTTACCTTTCTGTTGCTCTTAGGGCTCAGTCAGACGAGCGTTTTTTTTTTTGCTAACCAATGTGCGCAAAAAAATGCGCTCCAGGGATGTGCAAAATGAGCGTGTCCAAAGCTCTGAGCTTCTTTTTACGTGCCCAAAATAGTGTGTGCAGACCTTCAACGGGCAAAGTTTCAGATACCCATTCACTGGAGCAGCTGTGCCTGTAGAACAGTGATGATGGTACTCCCCACGGACATGAAAGAATCCCCTGCCACAACTGTCACAGCTGTGGCAGGGGACCGCAATGCTATCCCATTGCTTTCAATGGGGCCGATACTGCTGCTGCCCCATTGAAAGTAATGGGATGAAGGCAACCCCTGCAGCGATGATTTTAGGGGGGTGGCTTGAAATATAAGCCCTACCCCAAAAATCATCCCTAGCTGTTAAAATTTTTTTTTACTAACCTAGAAGCACTGTCTGGCTCTTCTCCCCATCCCCATCAGTCTTCATTTGTATTCTGGTGACTGGGGATTGAAAAATTCCCACCTCCAGAAAGTGCTTCCTATGATTGGCTGCGCGCTGTGACCAATCAGAGGCAGCGCTCAGCTGTCAATCAATGGTTGAGACACTGAAACTGGTTGTCTGCTCTTAGGCCTCATGTCCACGGGCGGGTCGGATTCCACATGCCGGGGCCCACAGCGGAATCCGACCCTGCCCACGGCCAAGAACCATGCTTATCTGTCCGGGTCTTCACTGCGGATGTGTGCGGAAGCTTTGCCGCGCAATCCGCGGGCAGTCTGCAATTCAATTGTGAACAGGCCGCGGATAGGACGGTTTACATTGACTTCAATAGAAACCGGCCGTGTGGGAAACGTAACAAAATGGAGCATGCTGCGATTTGTTTTCCGGACCAGAAGGTCCACAAAACAAATCCACATGCTTTAATTACGCTGCAGATGCCCATGTCTCTCTATGGGCGACTTGAATTGCAAATCGTCCGTGCAGGTTCCCCGCAATTCAAATTTGCCCGTGGACAACGGGCCTTACAGTCCATCTGTGCTAAGGAATGACAAGTTGTGCGTTTGGACACATTAGTTGGAGTACCGGAGTTGTATTTGCTTGACTGCCTGCCCACCGACTGTTTGTCAGAATGATTCTTGACATCCTCCATTGACCACTTTCATCCCTTTTCACTGGATGTTTTTCCTTGATCACACTATTCCCAGTATGCTCTCCACACTGTTGCACAATAAAAGCCCACAAAATTAGCAGTATATATAATCCTGGCCCCGGCTAGTCCAGTACTGATAACCAGGCCTAATTGGAAGTCGCTCAGATCGATGGATTCTCCCATCTAATGTGGATTCACACTGAAACTGATCCATGGAAAACTTGTCATGTGATTTTATGTTATACTCCCGGGTCACGGGTCTAATATTTATACAGGAAATCTCCACTCATGAAAGGTCCTGGGGCTCTAACGAACTGGCTATACACACAATCAGCTAGAACATTAAAACCACCTGCCGAATGCTGCAGAATTCTCTCTTGTGCTCGGTCTTGTTGAGACATGAACTTCACGAGACCTCGGAAGGTGTCTTGTGGTATCTGGCACAAGATTTTAGTAGCAGATCCTTTAAGTCCTGCAAGTTGCGAGTTGGCGCCTCCATGGATCCGACTTGTTTTTCCAGCACATCCCACAGAAGATCGATCGGAATCTGGGAATTTGCAGCCAAGTCATCACTTTCAACCCTTTGCCATGTCCTCATACCATTCCAGAACTATTTTTGCCGTGTGGCAGGACATATTATCCTGCTGAAATAGGCCACTGCCACAAGGGAATACCGCTGCCATGTAGAAGGGTATTGAACTTGGACTGTTCAATATTTAGGTCAGTGGTATGTGTCATATCCACATGAATGCCAGGACCCAAGGATCCGGGATTTCCAGCATTGTATACCCCGATCCCATCTCTTCCACTGATAAGCGACATATACACACACAACCATCCACATGATGTAGGAGAAAACATTATACATTGAAGCTGCCTTCTTCCACTTCTCCATGGTCCAGTTTTGATGCTCACATCTCCATTGTAGGCACTTCAGCGGTGCGCAAGGGTAAGCATGGGCACTCCGACAGCTGCAATGCCCTGTGTGTTCTGACATCTTTCGGTCATAGGTACCAGGACCTTTTTGGCTCTAATGTAGGATCAGACTAGATGGGCACATGCACATCAATGAGCTTTGGGTGCCCATGACCTTGTTGTCTGTTCACTGGTTTGTCCTTTCTTGGACTACGGTACTTTCGATAGGTACCAACCACTGCATTCCAGAAACACACTACAAGACCAGCCGTTCTGGAGATGTTCCAACCCAATCGTCTGGTCATTACAATTTGTCAGAGCCGCTTAGATTCTTACACTTGCCCATCTTTCCTGCTCCCAACACATCCCCTTAAAGAACAGACTGCCCAATTGCTGCCTCATATATTCCACCCATGATAGGCGCCATTGTTACCAGATTATAGTCACTTCATCCAGTTTTAATGCTATAGCTGATCTGTGTATGTGTATATTATATATTACATAGCACATGTAGTGCGTGTAGGTATGCAGTATGTGTGTGTTTAATGCCTATTGATAACCCCATTTCTTGTGAGACGATTCCGCAACCTGGATTACGAAAAGGGGCAGCATTGGGGGTATTCGTGATGGTGTATGTCGCAAGCATCATTGTTATTAATCTCATCTCCCTTGAAAATAAAAGAGTGAATCATAAAGATATTTAAAATAGACAATATGAAACCGATTCACACGACCATCGTCATCATTACCAGGCAACTTGTGCCTTTATGGCAGACTCTGGGTATGAGGAGAATGGCAGGCGGTTCAGTGACTCCAGCAGCAGGTAGCAGATATCACTTCCTCTGTACTCTGCAGCCCGGCATTCATCCTTTTCCTGCCCGCTTTGTCTATAGTAGAGGCCAACATTGTTTCCAGAACCTCGGCCTTGGAGTTAGCGGTGGAGAGATTGGAGCGGCGCTTCCTGTTGATGTCAGCCCAAACTTCCTCCTCTCAGAGCGCCACTTCCTGTAAGCAGATAACTACACTTTTTCCGTATTTCTGACAGGACACATTTTCCAATACTTAAGCCTTTAGAATTATGGATTTTCCTATCGCCAGCAAATCTCCCGCAGAACAGACTTCAGCTTGTTCAAGCACTAAAACTTCCCACGGACTTTATCTAGTAGACGATGGACAGAATGGAATAAGTTGGCGCTATACAAATAAAGATTATTATTATTATTATTATTATTGTATTTACTGACCCTCCCGGCGGCACAAAAAAATAGGTGTTCACTCGAAATACCTACAGTCAATGCCCTGCAACAAGTTACTGTGTTCTCAGGTCTAATCAGCATAACTTTTCCGCATGTTTTTTCAGGATCTTTGCATGTTGTCAGTAAATAAGAATATTCTTTACATCCTGAGCCTGCAGATATGTATAAGGCTGGGTGCGCAGCTGATATCAAATCAAAATCCGCAGCATTTCCACCCGGTGTAAACATACCCGTAGAGAAGATTGGATCACCTCCTCATGTCATCACCTCCTCATCAATGAGAAAGAATATTTGCTCTCTAATTGTCACATATGGGTTTTTTTCCCAGAAAAAGAGTGAAATGACAAGGACTTGCTCTACACACCCCTATACCATTAAACCCTGCAGATTATGCAGTCACTGCTGACTATGGCATCTAGTTTTTACAGAAAAACTAAATTAAAAACACTTTTTTCACATATAGGAAAAAAAGCCTGTACATAATTGGTATCGCCACATCCATAACAACCCATACTATTAAATATTACACTTATCAAGCACAGAAAATTCCATTGCAGTTTTCCGATCGTCCCGCTTCCCCTAAGCAGGAATAAAAAATAAACTTAAAAAAATCGTATATACCCCAAAATGATACCAATAAAGACTAAGTCCCCCCCCCCCTATAAAGACTTGAACTCGTGCCATATAAGGGGTCATGTAGTTACATTGGTGGGAAAAAAATGATCACCACTAGAACACAAAAGGGGATACAATGCCCTGGCTCTTAAGGTTAAAATTAGTTAGGTCACTAAGGCTGGGTTTACACAAGACGGAATCTCGCCGGAAATCTTGCGGTTTCGCTGCAGCGAAAAAACGCGAGATTTCCTCCAGGAAAGCGCAGCTTTAAAACCCGCAGCACTTAGCTTTTACATTGCGGCTGCTGCTCCCATAGAGAGGAGCGCGGCCACAACAGAAAAAAAGCTAGATATGCTTCGGCCGGGAAATCCGCGCTACAGTGCCACCTAATGCCGGCTTTGCTGCGACGGATTGGGCGTCCCCTGTGGATGAGATCGTCAAATCTCGTCCACATGGCTGGCTAATACCAGAATTAGCGGCCGCAGGTGGATTTGCCGCAGCGAAATTCTGCACTGAATTTTCACGGCTAATGCGCCCTGTGTGAACCCAGCCTGAAGGGTTAAAAATGCACTTAAGGCAAATGAGTTCTTCATCAAATATATTTATATGTGACCTAAATTCAAAATCTAATATAAAAAAGTGATATTTTCAGGAGTGTTTTTCCAATTTTACTGTTGGGGAGATAAAGCGCTTTTACTCGTTATCGGATGGTTTTAAGCTGAGCTGGACTTCCCCTCTACTTGGGCTCTAAAGCAATCCCATGGGCTTCCTCTATAGTGAATACGCCCTTACTATGTGCAGGGACCATATCATACCGCAGCAGTGCCCTGTTCCATGCCAATCATGCCACTGCCACATATATCCGAAATGTCCGTAAGGATGCCAACATACGATCACAGCAGAACAACTTCTTCCAATGAAATCCCCTACTTTACAAGTACCGCCCTATACCATTTAAATATACACTCATCACCTTGCCTGTTTGATCCCCTTCCCTTTGTGGATGATAGACTTCCTTCCCTCACTTCCCAGTTGTGATGAACACTTCTTGAAATGAATAATCAAGTAATAATTCTTTATATTCCCTTGTATATTTTTTCAACCTTTTGTACTAGTTGAACTAGCCCAAATTTTCCCACTTCTCATTGTAAAGGATACCTCCAATCCCACATATTATTCTAGTTGCCTCCTTTAATTCCAGGCTTTCCTATTTCTTTTTTTAATCAAAGCTGTGGCCTATATCCCAATTGAAGCGTAATAAAGAGGCAATGTTATATTCTATTAACTTTTATTTGCTTTTGTGGCTGCTGCTTGGCATTGAGAATAAAACAGTAGTTCCGAATATCATATCAATAGTGCTATACCAGCATATAGTATAGGTAATACAACACAAGTGCTACATATGCTGCCATCACTGTCTCCTGTATTACCTTTAGTACTATGCATAGTACAAAACTGCCCCATATGCCATATCTGCTGTGGCCTATACAATAAGCGAGCTGGAAAAAGACAATTGTGCTTCTTTTCCATATTATCCTCGTCAAATTGCAAGAAAACATTGAAAAGAGTTCTGGAATAACAACTGGCTACTGGCATGAAAAGGGTTAAATTAGGTGAACTTATTCACCAGGATATGGCGTTAGCTGCTGGGAAATAGACGCCTGGTAAAGTAATCGTTTCTCTGCACGCTTTCTGGCGCAACAACTCCACGGACCCAAATAATGTCTGCTGATCCCATCTGTACAGAGCATGAACCCAAAACCACAGCTAGACCATCGCTGGTCAATGTACTAAACTGTTCTCTATGCTTCTAGTATCACACATAATAAGCTCAGATACACCGGCTCAACAGGACGTATCGCAGTACACAGCCAATATGCATACACATGCATATTTGCTTCATATGTTAAATCTCCATAGCCTATATCGGTGCGTAATATGTATTCACTTGCATGAAAAAAAAGTGGGTTGAGTGGCCCAAAAGAAATAGGGCTTTTAGCACCGTGTAATACACAGGCGACATATGCCTGTGTGGGCGAGCCCATAGGCTCAGATATACCAGTTCTGCGGAGAGTATCACACAGGATAGGCTTAGATTATCACCAGTATTGAAGATGATAGGCTCAGATACACAGCTCAGCAGACAGTATCATACTTGGTACCGTGTTGTGGACACTGGAAGAGATGGAGAGGAAAACCCAATTGCAAATGTGAAGAGTAGGATGAGAGTAGCCAAAATCCACTTTCCACTTCTAGTGGGACCGCTGCTTTGACTGAAGTAAGGAAACATAAGTTCTGGTACTACAGCCTATGCAAAAGTGTACTCAAACTGGCCTCCAGGATGATCATCCAGGAAGTCATCCACCATCATCTGCAGGAGCTTCAGGTGCCGATCCGTGTTGAGTCTCCTTCGAGTATACTTTAGCATAGATAGTACTACCAGAACTTGTGTTTCCATACTTCAGTCATAGCAACAGTTCTATGCACTTAGAGAGACGCGGTAAGCGTATTTCTGCTTTTCACGTGCTACTCTTCAACTTTGCAATTGGTTTTACTCTCTCTCTTACAAGGGCCACAACACAAAATTGAAATCCATGTTCTGGGGCCCCCAGGTGCCCATGGACCATACCATCGTGTAGCACATCAATGCTTTCCTATTCAAGTACGCTATTGTTATTTCAATATGGGCCACTAGTATTGAGATAAAGTGCTGGTCAGGCTTTTTGACTATACTCTGCATTGAATACATAATATTAAGGACAACTTAAATTCAGGGGTGTAACTATAAAAGATGCAGAGGATGTGGTTGTACCCGGGCCCAGGATCCTTCGGGGGCCCATAAGGTCTCTCTTCTATATATAGGGAGCCCAGTACTATGAATATAGGGTTATAGTTGGGGGTCCTGTTACAGGTTTTACATTGGGGCCCAAGAGCTTCAATTACACCTCCGACCCTAATGATAAGCTGCAGACTGAGTTATAGGGTTAATCAAATGTTAGTAAACAGTTTGCATTGTATCCAAATAATGCTGATGTGTGTTACTGACATGTTATTGTGTGCTGTACAGTAAAGCATTGCTGCTTCAACTGAAAGTCTTACTATAATCGGCGTCATAATCCGCACCTGCAACCCATTTTACAGTAAGGCCTCAGTCACATGAGCGCATCGGCACCCCTACACAGCGCCGATGTGCCCGTGTGACTGACAACAGCAGACGGACGGACGTACCTGAAGACGGCCGTCTCTCTGCAGCGCCGGGAGGAAGAACATGTGAACGGCTCCCATGCCAGTCATGTGTTCTATGATCAGCGCTGGAGAGAGACGGCCGTCTTCAGGTACGGCCGTCTTCTGTCAGTCACACGGGCGCATCGGCGCTGGTGTACGGGTGCCGATGCGCTCGTGTGACTGAGGCCTAAAGCGGAGTTCACACGGGGCGGAAATCCGCAACCGGATCGCACGTAAATTCCATGAGATTTCCCCAGAGGAAAGGCAGCTTCAAAACCCGATAAAATTGACATGCTGCAAATTTGAATTCCATGCAGCATGTCCGTCTCAGCGCGACTTGGCCGCAGCAGACTGTCCACAGCGTGTGGACGAGATGTCTTGTCCACTTTGCTGCCTAGTCTCGGGTTTAAGATTGCAGGCACAAATTCCACTGCAACTCCGCCCCGTGTGAACCCAGCCTAACTTGGCAGAAAGTATTGCCCATCATAAGCTCATCAGACTGTATCACACTTTTTAGTCTAAGGCCGCCTGCAGACGGATGGGATTACCCGCGGAATTTCCGCCCTTGGAAGCTGCCATAGGATTGCGTTAGCAAACGCAGTCCTAGGCAGACGGCCGCGGTTTGTCCGCGCGAAATCTCGCGCGGCAAACAAACCGCAGCATGTTTTATTTCTCTGCGGGGCTCACAAAAAATGTCACTGCCCGGCCTCCGGCTCCGGTCTGCGCATGCATTGGCTGCCTGGCAAGCCGGCACATCAAACAGCCACGGGTGCGGGTGAGTATGCGCTGCTCTCTGCAGGCGCTCGGGTCAAGTCCCGCGGCGAGAATCCTTGCAGCCAGATCCGCCCCGCGCGTCTGCAGGCGGCCTTAGTTATAGGGACTCAGTAGACAGTATCACACATGATAGAATGAGATACAGCAGCTCAGCAGACAGTATCACATATGGCAGATCGTTTTAGCAATAATCGGTGTGTGTAAATATGCGCCCATCATCCACTTTTAAGGCACTGTTAGCTGATCCTTAAATTCAGTCTAACCTAAAAATCGTCATTCACTTTTATCAGTAGTTCTCCATGGGGACTGCTGATAGCATTGTCTCCCGTGGGAGAACAAAGGATCTTAGCGCAGATAATAGCCTCGGGCTATTAACTGTGTTCAGTGAAGGCTTCATTTGCATACATAATTGGTATTTAAGTAGCTGAGTAGCAACTTAAATACCAATTAATTTTTATGCAAAATGATAGCTCCTAGCTGTCGCTCAAAGATCATTGGCCCGTGTAAACCAGCCTTTAGAGCAAGCATGATAGGGCCAAGTGAGCAAGCATGATAGGATTGTTAGACCCACTGATTAAACAGACATAGGCTTGCATATACTGTATTAGCTCAGCACCATAATGTACATAATATGATTTCCAGCAATTAGTCAGTCGATGAGCTCTCCCTCTGTGATCTATAATGCTATATGATCCTACATAGTACATAATGGTTGTATTCCTGGAATATACTGTCATTTGGGAATAAACAATCCCTTAATAGAATTTACGTTTCAGATCAGATAGGACTGTCTGTCCCCTCCTAAATGAGTCATATCCGCTGTAAACAGCATCAAGGACAAGGCTCCCGCTTTGGAGTGTATTCTGTAGAATGGAGCATTCTCTGAGCCGGGCTCGAGACAGAGAACTACTTCTAAAGGCTACTTTTACACAGGCTGCAGTCGTCCGAGTAATCGCTCAAAAGAACAATTATGGGTGACTGTTGTAAGGCCCAATGTCCATGGGTGGATCTCATTTGTGGAATCTGCGTGGGTCACCCATGTGGAAGATCTGCAAATCAAGCCACCCATAGGGCGCCCGCAAGTAAAATAAGTCAATGGAAGCCGTCTGATCCGCGGCCTATCCACAATTAAATTGCGGACTGCCCGCAGATTCCGTTGGAAAGCAGGAATTTAAAAAAGAAAAAACTTCACAGCGTATGTGGGGCGGCGAGCCAGCCAGCGCTTCCGCACAGATCCACAGTGAAGAAGAGGGGAGACTCACAGAAGACCTGCACGGATAAGGTAGAAGTCCTGCAGTGTCCTCTGCCACGGGCAGGGTCGGATTCCACTGCGGGCTCCCAGATGCAGAATCTGATCCGCCTGTGGACATGAGGCCTAAGAGAGCAAGAATCCCTAACTTTTTGGAGTTGTTTGATTTTCAGCTCACCTAAAAACCAAGTGACTATCAGTCCGCTTAAACAGGCAGTCATTCAACTATGAACAACTACCCATTTACTCTGGATGGAGGTGGGAGGCTGGAAGAGATCTGGCCAGCTCTGCCTCTATCCAATGGGCAATTAGCATTCTTGTGTGAACTCACAGGAGCAATAATCATTGGGGAGGCTGTTGGGTTCCTAACCCCCCCCCCCCCACACACACACACACACACACACTCATCTCTCCACAGTCATGTTAAAATTAGAAAAACCCTCCCGAAAATGTCACTTTTTAAATTGTAGATTTTGAATTTATGTTTCGCGTAAATATAGTTGACGCAGAACTCAGTAGTTTTAAGTTCATGTTTAACCCGGTATTAGTGTATCTTGATGCCACTAGGAAGTCCTGGTGGAGTCAAGATTGACAGGGGAGGTGACGGCCCCTGAACGTGATTGGCTGCACAGCTTTGTTGCCTGAAGATCCTGGAAGGGCATTAACCCTTTCCAATCCACTGTCTGACCTCTGAAGACATTATGATTTAAGGCTGTACAGCTCCTATGTTGGAAGACGTCCGTCGGGGTTCTCTTACTGTATATTGCCAGCCTCTCTGCTGTCAGAGCCTATCCAACATGTCACCTCATGCAGTACTGGCTTTAGCCAGCAGATAGCGCCGTTGTATAACAGCAGAAAAATTTGTATCCTGGTTTCCCCCCAGGAAAACCAGGATACAAATTGGATTGGAAAGGGTTACTGTAATGCTTTTCGTGGACGGCCACCACTGCTGCTGTCGAGCATTGCCCCAGCTGAAACTCCAGTTCCCCGCCGGCGTATTAGAAATCGGCACCCTGCTCTGTCTTGCGGCGCAGAGCGGGGTCGCCATGACTGAGGACAGACTGTTGTGAAGGCCGTTTTCCTGGCAGCGCTGCAAAAGATGCTCCACATCCCACCAGCGGTGGGCAGCTGGGACACAGCGGCGGGCCGCCCGTCAGTGACACACGGTGTGCACACATACAGCAGCACGGAGGCTGCAGCGGTGCCATACAGTCCATGCGTCCCCAGCACACTGCTTTAGGACAGCATGGAGCGTACAGCCACGGGGGACAGTATGTTAGAGCGTGCGACCGCATACAGCAGCAGGAGGACGACACCTGGGAGGCGACAGCAGGGCCGCAACAGCGGCGGGGGAATGTGACTTACAGCGCGCAGACGCATACAGCCGCACGAGGACAGCTGGGAGGCCAGATTGACGGAACAGGGGCACAGGCGTGAAGCTGTGGAGGGCTGCTCTCTGCCATACCACATCGTACCCATCACATTAATCCATTTTAGCACCTTCATGCCTTGACCCTATCGGGAGTTTAGGGTGTGACAGGGGCGTTCCTCCTGTCAAACCCCTAGCTTCCGGTGGCGTCAAGATACACTAATACCGTTTAACCCCTTAGTGACATAACTAATTTAAGCCTTAAGTTTAAATAAATCATATACTCTTTTGTGTTCCAGGGGTAATAACTTTTTTAATTCTTTTCATCAGTGTAGCAGTATAAGACCTTATATTATGTGGGACAAGTTCCAGTTTTTATAGGAATCTGTTTCGGGTACATATAATGTATAGTATAACTTTTATTACATTTTTTTGCGTGGGACAACGGAAAAGGTAATTTTAGCATTGTGTTTTGCAATTTATTTTCATGGCATTTACAGTGTGGCATAAATATTCTGTTACCTTTATTCTACAAGTAATTACGATTATGACAACACTAAATTTTCTTAGAGATTTTATTATGTTTTACCACTTTTGCTCAATGTAAACACTTTTTTTTTTACCAAAATGCTTTTCGTGTGGCGCCATATCCCAGGACCAGAGCATTTACATTTTCATCCAACAGAGATGTATCAGGCCTGTTTCTTGTGGGACAATTTGTAGTTTTTATTGGTACTATTTTAAGGAATAAACAACTTTTAATTAGTTTTTCTTCCTGCTTGGGGGAAGCAAGATGTTCAGAAAACAGCAATTTTGGATTTTTTCTTCAAGTTTTGTTCTTAATGGAATTTTCTGTGCTTCATAAATGTAATATTTTATAGTATGGGTTGTTATGGATGTGTCAATACCAATTATGTGTAGGGTTTTTTGTTCATTTTATTTTTTCAATATTTAAAGTCTTGTGTAAGAAAACAAAAGTTTAATATGGTTAGCAATGACTGCAGCATCTGTTGGGTAAACGGTATAATTAGATGTATAATTAGATGAGCAATATAGGAAAAACCCCATATGTGACAATCAGAGAGCAAATTTGCTTTCTGATTGATGGGGGCTGATAACATGAACATCTACATGGGCCATGAGCTTATTAGGGGGATACTATTACTACTTTTTAACACTGTGGCAAATACTTAAAGGGGTTGTACCAAAATAGACTCTTATTACCTATCCATAGGATAGGTGATAAAAGTCTGATCTTTGGGGGTCTCAAGGCTGAGGCTCTCACTAGTCCCAAGAACGGGGTTCCCATGTCCCCCTCTTCTCCTTACTGCAGTCACACTGCACCCACTGCACTCATCTTCTGCTGGACTGACAATGATAGCCGAGAGTTTATGCTCTGTTATTCCTGTCTGCCCCATTGAAATGAATGGAGTGGCACTGTGCATGTGCTACCACCACTTCATTCAATCTCCACGTCACATTGGGGGGTGCAGTGAGCCCACAGTGACAAGAGGAGGATGACTTAGGACCCCTGTTCTCAGAATCAGTGGAAGTTTCAGCGGTAAAACCCCACCGATCAGACTTTTATCACCTATCCTGTGTATAGGGGATATAAATCTATTTTGGTACAACCCCTTTAAGGAACACTATGACTTATACTTAAGAGGGCACTGTGGATGGTGTTGTTATGCCTGCAATGAAGCTGAAATGTATATATACGCTATAAAAAAGACAAGTTGTAATGCTTCCATGGTGAAAGTCAAGAAGAATACTTTCCTGTAATGTTACTCATCTTAGTCAGTTGGGCGATAAAATTATCCCAATTTTCGCCATTTCGGATAGGGTGTGATAGACATGATAATTAATTAGTATAAAATGTCTATCGATTTGCACTAGACGTATTATGTGTGTTTTGTGACTTCAGCCTAATGTGAAACTCTGCTACATAAGGAAAGAGTTAAATCACAGTGTTATATGTTATTGCTTGAGTGTTCTCCCAGTCCTCCCCATCCCCCACACAGGATCTTCTTCAACAAAGAGATATCTACTTTCACTTTCAGGTTCGAGCACATGTTTGTGAGACAAAGACTTGCTTATACATTGGACTTGAGAGAAGGTGGGCAGGAAGGAGGGGGGATTCTATATGATCCGACAAATGAGAATCCTATATGTTACTGATGTAACCTGTTGCACGCCAATTGTGTGTCTGTACAATAAAAGGCCCTGTCTGGGTGTTTCTGGGCAGAGAGCCATTTTGGATATGAGGCTGATAGCTTGTGTCTAATTTGCTCCACGATGATGTGTGCACACGACATAATTCGGAAGCGGCAAAATACCCCAAAGCCTGCTGGAGAAATCATAATCCAGATCAGTGGAGTCCCTGGGTGAGCGAGTGGATCTGTGAGGTCACAGCCTGGAACGTACAGAGATCGGCAGATGGCACGCAGAACTCAGGGGCCCGAAAATCTACAGAACACGGTAAGATTGCTTTATGTAAATCTACCGATGTGAGCTGGGTTCTGACTGCTTTTCTGCCTGTTCCTGATCCAGACTGGACCTTCACTGAAAGACAGGTAATAACTCTAGTTCTGTCCACTCGGAAAAATCACCATGTTACCTGTCTAGGGGTATTTTGTACGCTGTGTCTGCTATGTCTGAGACGGTTAAAAATTGTGTATGCAAGACCAAGAGATAAATTCTGTGAGGGTTAATGTGTCAGAAGGGCGGACTCGGCTGTTTAAGTCTGAGGGAACACGCCAGTGACACGTGCTCCTAGGTAAAACTAGTGTGAGGTTAGGAAGATTTATGATACGTATACTTACCTTTATGATTGAGTGTGTTATGTTCTCATATGTGGAAAGGTATAGCCGTGCTTTGTGACGGCTGATTTCCCCAGAATATTATTGAGGTTTTGGTCATTGAAAATAATCGTCAGTCTCTGTGTATAGCTAAATGTCCTGTCTAGATCGTGTACAAGGAGTGCTCTTGGGGATTACTAGTATACGGTGGGCTGTTATAAAGGTAGATGAGATATATATATACCCTGAGCCGTTGTGGGTATTCTCCAGTAATCCCGTCTGTCTGGTACTATAGAAAGAATGTGCAGTGTTTATTGTTGGGGGGAGGGCTGCTGATAAGAGTGAACTGAAAGCTTTTTCCAATTAACCCTTTCTGTTTACTTTGTCGTTCCCTGTGTTTTGTAGAATTAATGTGCATTATAATTCTGAGTGGGAAAGGGAGGTTATATGGAAAGGATTTGAAGAAAGCAGATTTTACAAGAGAAACACTACTGTGTCTTCGAATAGAATGAATAGAAACTTCGAATAGAATAGAGTTGAGCAGAGTGAGCAAGGGCAAAGGTCATAGAGCTTGTGATCTGGTTGCTGAAGGGAGCAGAGTTTACTGAACAATGGGAAAGGACCAGGAAAAGTTGCAGAAAGAAATGTTAGGTCATGGACAGGTAGGATAAGTTGTAGAAAGTTTTCAGAAGATGAGCAGGAAGCCTAGCAGAAAGAAAGGTGTTTTTAGATTGCTAGGAGGAGGTATAACGTAGTTAAGAGATTCAAGAGGGGAAAGCATGTAGTGGGGTATGTGTATTGCTAATGAACAATGTAATGTCTTTGTGTTGACTACAGCCCCTCCCTGTAATGGCGGCCGTGCTTGCAATGTTTACAATCCAACATAGTGTGACTCTGCAGTAAATGTAGTGAGGCCTGCCCCCACCCTGAAGTTACTTCCCCCCATGTGCTCACTTTCAGGGTGTGTGATGTTACTTCCGGTCCCTCCCCATCCGGGACAGGACCTGGCCCCGCCCCTTCCTCCTCCAGCGGCTATCTTGCCTCACCTGGGAGTGCTGCTGCCCCTGGCCCCGCCCGGTCCTCCAGCAGCCATTTTGCCTAGCCTGGGAGATCTGTAGCCCCGCCCCTTTCTGCCTCTGGCGGCCATTTTGCTGCATTTGGGAGGCCTATATTTCCCAATGCCACTGTATCCAGTGCTAACATCATGATTGTCTGAAGTAAGGTTTTGTTTGACCAGACTTTGTTACGCTCCAAGATGTGGCCACTTTGGATGTGTGATAAGTTCAGGGAAACAAACCTTTGTGAAGATGCAGCTTGGGACATAGTAGATGACTAAGCTGGTTTATAGTGCATGGAAGATTGGAGTTGATGCATGGGGGGCAGAGACCAGGAATACATGACAGGGGACGCTCTCTCATGTTCCCAGGGGCTCTGTTTTCCACTGCCCGCTTCTCCAATGGATACTCAGACAGATGATGTTATGGAAGGCTCCTACAGATGGAATAATTTCCCTATAGTCACCCAGCAAACTTTTTCATGCAATTTGGTGAAGTAATTTTACTTTTTATGTGAAGAAAGAGGGACTGAATTGCCTAGAGTAGGATGTTAATTCATCCGTATTCTTTAGTTTTTCTTTAAGTCTTTTGTATATTCTAGTGTCAGTCTACACTGAAGCTATAATTATATTCCGACAGGAGAGTAAAAGCTAAACGCTGGCCATACCCTGAAATACTATTACACTGGGTGACGTAAAATTTGAATCGTGTGGCGCCCCCTTGTGTTAAAAAATACTAACTGCGACCTGAAAGGAAAAAAAAAAAAAACAACATTTTTTTTGTAAGGAGATTTTCGCTCAGACTTCGCTGCATACAATGTCACCTTGACCTACAAAGTGCTTGTTTTTGTGCCTCTTGGTTTACTAGTTTGAACGCAATGACTCTTTTTCCATTGAGTATTCCGGTTCAAAAGGGGGGAGGCATAGGTGATCTGGGCCATAGATGATCTAGGTGTTGTAGATCAGCTATTGGGTTTGAAAAAAATAAATAAATGGAATAAGATAACAAGATTCCGAGCCATGTGAAATAGAACATCAGCACGATTATTTAGTACTAATACAGTAAGAAACTGCAGATTTGCAAACAGTAACCAGAACCTCTGTTGATAATGCATATGTTGAGCTTTTTGCAGATGGTACCAGGGTGAGGACTGATGACTCCACATCGGATATGCAGTGGTCACACAACAAGATGTCCTAGAAGCAGGAGTTCTGCCTCCGCATGTCTCAGTACAAGAAGCGGAATTGAAGGCCCTCACTGAGGCGAGTAGAGTGGCGAGAGATAACATGGCAACCCTTTACACTGACTCCTGGTATGCATTTGGCATAGCTCATGATTACGGCCCAATATGGAAGGCCAGACAGTTTTTTTACCTTAGCAGGACAAGCAATTGAGAATGGTGCAGCGGTACAGAGTCGCATGGAGGCCCTGCTTCTACCTGACAAAGTTGAGAGTTCGCACCGAGTCCTACACTGGAGAGGCGAGAGACGACACCCTCGCTGACAGCGCAGCAAAAGCAGCGGCCCTCAAGCCGTGGAAGAAAGAAGAAAAGATACTGACGGCATGAATCAGTGGTAAAAACTTTGGACATTGACAAAAATTTGGACTTTGATATGCTAAAGACTTTTACAGTTACAAGCCAGCAAGGAAGAAAAGAATAAATGGACTAATATGGGAGCAGCAGAAACAGGACAGCGTGTGGTGAACGGTCAACAGCACTTGCCCACCACAGTTCCTGTATCCCATGATGGCCCAGCTGATGGACGCAAAGACCCACCTAGTAAAGCAGCACTGACGACGACGCTTGAAAGAGGTTGGGCGACTTCTGGGTTCTCTGTAGCTGCTGCATCATTTGTCCGGTTTAGCATGATCTATGCCATAGGTGAGTCAGGGCAGAAGTAAATTTGCCACATCACACTTGCCGGGACCACTCTACCCATTTCAGGGATTGCAAATTGACTACGTTCAGCTCCCACTTGTTGGGAAGTATGAATACGTGCTTGTTGTTGTTGATGTCTTTGCAGGTTGGAGGCTGACCCTGTTACCAAGGCAAACAAGTAGGTAACTGCAAAGAAGCTCATGAACGAGGTAAACTGTGAATATGGGGTACCAGAAGTGATTCAGAGTCAGACAGAGGTATAAACTTCGCAGGTGAATGTAACATGTCATGTCTGCTCTGGGTGTATCCCAGGCCTTTTACATACTGTACCACCTTTAGTGTAGTGGAAAGGTGGAGAGACGTAGTGGCACGCTAAAAAGTAAGATACTTAAAAATGACGCCACTTTGGAAAGACTGTCATCCAATAGCCTTATACAGTGTTAGATATGAACCCAGGGGGGATTATACATTATCTCCCTACGAGATTGTTTGGGCTAGCCCCAAGGCTAGGTCTTTACTATCCTCAGTGGTTACAATTACAATCTGATGTGTTGACTGAGTATGTGATTTCCGTTGTTAAAGAACTAACCAAAGCCTATGCACAGGTGTTCTCTTCCAGACTCAGAGGCAGACACTGGGACACATATCTTGCAGCCTGGGGATTGGGTGTGCGTCAAGAAGTTCCTCAGGAAGCACCCTCTTGAGCCCCGATTTGATGGCCCCTACCAGGTGCTTCTGACTACTGCCACAGCTGTGAAACTAGCCGAAAGACTTACATGGATCCATGCTTCATACTGTAAGAAAGCTTCAGATCCGGGAGACCAGTCTTAGTTGTGCCAAAGACGTTACTCTGGTTAAGGCTAGTGAGAGAGGAGGGTGGCAACTGGAATCCTTAGTCGGAAGAATATGAGGGTATGGTTACCTTCTAGTATAACTCGTCCAATGCTCAAGTAGCCGCATATTCCTTCGACTATTGTACTGTGGTCCCATGTCTAGGCGCAAGATCCCACCGCAGGCCAGATGTAGCTCAGTCCAGCTGGTTATATGACTCATATACCCGGGGAATACAATATGTTTGCGCCACTGATAACGTCTGGGGAGAAGACTGCCGTTATTGGGGATTAGTGGGATGTAACACAGGAATAGACTGGTCCTATAAACCGCGAAGTGCCTTAAATAAGAAAGATAAGAGCGGGAAATCCCTAATTAGTCGTATAACCCTCCTTGAGAATAATAAGGACAGCAGGTATTGGAAGGCTGAACTTAGTATGTTGCTTGGTTTTAATGCGGTTTTTACATTAACCATGGGAGATCCAAGCCCGGGGGACGGGGAGACTTATAGTCTGGGGACATACCGGTACGGGAGGACAGATCCCTTAGGGAAGTTTAAAATAAGGGATATGGTAGATGCAGCCGAATGGAAGCCTTCACTTAGTCCCGTGCCCATAATTAACCCCCTCCGCCGTAAGATAAAGACCTTGACGAACATGATGATCATAGCCGACCCTACCTTTTGAGGACACCTTGACAGTAGCGACTGGCTACTCTGACCAGAATCTCTGGTTGGAGTTGATGAGGTACAATGCTAACAGGAGCAACAAGTCTAACTGTTGCGTGTGCGGTAGTGCCCTACCACACTCGGGGATGGTCCCCCTAAATCTCCCTGTAGATGCTGAAGAGTGGTTTATTAGTCTCTTCACGAACATTTCCGCTAATTACACTGTCCGTGAGAAATGGAAGAAGGAATACTCTATAACTACTTAAGTGTTTTGCACCGGAGAGAGTATTACTGACTACCCTGGAAACTACACCTGCCAGGCAATTAGGCAGGGTAGAGGGAGATTTTTGGGGAACTCACCAATATTTCCCTTGTTTAAAAAAGATGAAGAGCCAGTTCCGATAATGCCAAACACATACGCTACCAAAGAAAAGGAGAAATGTACTAGTACTGCGCCTGCCCCGATCTCCTAAGATGGATTGTCAGTGGAATTCCCATTTGCCAAGGGATAGTGCAGAAGACCTTAGGTTCCGGCGAGGGCACACCCTGTGGGGTGTTAACTTGTACAGATAGAGGGTATGGATGCCCGGAAATGAGCCCAGGGAATCCATGGCCTCCCTCTGAGGTGAGGTAGGGATCCCCCCCCTCCTAGGAGTAGGGACTTACGGGCAGTGGGAAAACCCTGACGCGAGGGTGAGGCGACTTGGACGTGTTCACCATTAGGACTATCTCCAGGAGGGACATTGGTGTGGGTGAAGATTAGGGAGTCCCACGCCGTGCGTACCTGTGCACGCTACTAGTATTGTAACATTATGCTAGAGCGAGAAGAGAGACCCCTGGTGGTAGTTTTGATCTACACGTATACATTGACGTCATAGGATAGCCAAGGGGGGTACCTGATGTGTTTTAAAAATTAGAGACCAAGTTAAAACTAGATCCGAGTCCATTTTCCTGATCATTATGGTAAATAAACGTTGACTGGATTAATTATGTTTATTATAATTAGCAGTGGTTTATAAATTATACTAGAGACGCCTTATAGTCGACTATGACTTTTTCAAAATAGAATGACCTTAGATATGACTTTAGCTAAAAAGGGGAGTGTCTGTAAGATGATAGGGGAGACTTGTTGTACCTACATCCTAGACGACACGTGACCCGCGGGTAAAAACGCAGTTGCCATTAAGAAGCTGACCGCACTGACTAAAAAGAGCTAACTTTTGGGACCAGCACTCGCCATGGATGAGCGGGTGGTAAAGGATCCTGGCACAGACGGGCGTCGCTGTTGTATGTGAACTAATGGTTACCTTTTCTGTTCTAGTCTGCTGTGTTATCCCCTGTGTCAGAGAGACCTGTGAAACTGATGCTGGAAAAGCCGCTCCCACCATGAGTTTGCTGGATGCATCCCCAGAAGGAGTGGACAAGTCCTACACCCCCTTGAAGACTCTAAAACGAACCTTCAACGCACTCCAGTTATAGGCTCATGCGCAGAGAACTGTGAAAATTAGATAGAGAGTTAGAGGATAGACATTTTAAGGGGGGATTGTGATAGACATGATAATTAATTAGTATAAAATGTCTATCGATTTGCACTAGACGTATTATGTGTGTTTTGTGACTTCAGCCTAATGTGAAACTCTGCTGCATAAGGAAAGAGTTAAATCACAGTGTTATATGTTATTGCTTGAGTGTTCTCCCAGTCCTCCCCATCCCCCACACAGGATCTTCTTCAACAAAGAGATATCTACTTTCACTTTCAGGTTCGAGCACATGTTTGTGAGACAAAGACTTGCTTATACATTGGACTTGAGAGAAGGTGGGCAGGAAGGAGGGGGGATTCTATATGATCCGACAAATGAGAATCCTATATGTTACTGATGTAACCTGTTGCACGCCCATTGTGTGTCTGTACAATAAAAGGCCCTGTCTGGCTGTTTCTGGGCAGAGAGCCATTTTGGATATGAGGCTGATAGCTTGTGTCTAATTTGCTCCACGATGATGTGTGCACACGACATAATTCGGAAGCGGCAAAATACCCCAAAGCCTGCTGGAGAAATCATAATCCAGATCATAGGGTAAGTCCAAACTGATTTTTATCAAACATCACCAAAAAATTTCAGCATAGTGCTTGGAGTACAAAGGACAGACAGGTATGTTGGCTTGTTGCTGCTGCCTCTCAGTCCTAGAGCTCTAGGTTCAAATTTGACTTTGATCGCGATTTGAGCCTGGAAGCTCACCACTAAGCAGCAGTGCGAACCCCTGGGCTGCCACCACCACCACCACCACCACTGTTGGAGGCTAAATTAGAGTACCAGATTTTTACTCCTATTGATAGAAGTCGGAATCAGGAGTCTAGAGTCACAACTATTTTCTAAAATTAAGTCCGGCACTCCCAACCTGATTATTTCAATAATCACTCAACACTACTCTCCAAAAAAAAGAATTCCAAACTGAAACCATTTAGTGTGGAAAACCTAAAATAACAAAACTAAAATAATGTGGTTGATAAGTGTGAACACCCTTTCATATTTGGAGATGTGGTTGTATTCAGAATTAGCTAACATTTAAGCTCACTTAAAAGCTCATGTTAGATAGTGGTCAGCACTCCGCTGCCATTCCTTACAAGGATTCTGATTTCCCCCATATAAAGTTCAGCTCTTCTAGTTTTGATTTTCCTGACATTTTCTTACTTGCATTTTTCAACAAAAGCCATAAAGAGCTTACAGCACAGGGATCTGATTGTTGGAAGGTATCAGTCAGGAGCATTTATCTTATGTGCAATACCATGGGACACAGTGAAGACGGTCATCAAGAAGTGGATTAAATTTGGCACAACGGTGACATTATCAAGAACCGAACATCCCTCAACAATTGATGAAAAGATCTGAAGAAAACTGGGGCCGGAGGCTGCAAAGAGGCCGACAGCAACAGTAAAGGAGCTGCAGGAGTTTCTGGCAAGTGCTGGTTGTGTAGTGCATGTGACAACCATCTCCTGTATTCTTCATATGTCGGGGCTTTGGGGGAGGGGGGCAAGATTGAAGGCTTTTCTAACAAAGAAAAATATCCAAGCATGGCTGTTTTGCCAAAACCTCCATCAATTCAGCCAGAAGTCTGCGGGAGAACGTATTATTGTCTCCGCATGACCAGAAGACCACCAACCCGCAGTGAGGATGATGGGGGCAGCATTATGCTTTGCGGCTGTTTTTCTCCTGTAACTGGGGCTTTAGTCAAGGTGGAGGGAATTATGAACAGTTCCAAATATCAGTCCATTTTGGCACAAAACCTTCAGATCTCTGCTAAAAAGCTGAAGATTAAGAGGAATTTAACCTTTCATCACGACAACGACCCAAAGCAGACCTGCAAATCACCAAAATAATGGTTTTGACAGAAGAAGATCAAAATTTTGGAATGGCCCAGCCAGAACCCAGGACTGAATCCGACTAAAAATCTAAGGGGTTTACCTGAAGAGGGCGCTACGCACGAGATGCCCTCGCAATCTGACAGATTTGGAGTGCTTTTGCAAGGAAGAGTGGGCAAAGATTGCCAAGTTAAGATATGCCATACTGAAAGAGACCTACCTAAAACCACTGAGCGTTGTTATTAAAGGGGTTGTCCCGCGAAAGCAAGTGGGGTTATACACTTCTGTATGGCCATATTAATGCACTTTGTAATGTACATCGTGCATTAATTATGAGCCATACAGAAGTTATTCACTTACCTGCTCCGTTGCTAGCGTCCCCGTCGCCATGGTGCCGTCTAATTTCAGCGTCTAATCGCCCGATTAGACGCGCTTGCGCAGTCCGGTCTTCTCCCTGGTGAATGGGGCCGCTCGTGCCGGAGAGCTGGTCCTCGTAGCTCCGCCCCGTCACGTGTGCCGATTCCAGCCAATCAGGAGGCTGGAATCTGCAATGGACCGCACAGAGCCCACGGTGCACCATGGGAAAAGACCTGCGGTGCATCGTGGGTGAAGATCCCGGCGGCCATCTTGCTAAGGTAAGGAAGAAGTCGCCGCAGTGCGGGGATTCGGGTAAGTACTAAACGGTTTGTTTTTTTAACACATGCATTGGGTTTGTCTCGCGCCGAACGGGGGGCCTATTGAAAAAAAAAAAAAAACGTTTCGGCGCGGGACAACCCCTTTAAGTCAAAGGGTAAATCAACAAAATATCAGTTGTGTGTGCATTAGGGTGTGCATATTAATGCAACTACATTATTTTACTTCAAATTTTCAATGGAATTGTACAGATAACGGGTCACACTGAAGGTGGAAATCTGAAATGATTCATCTTTGTCAGATTTTTTAACAGGGCATCATAACCGGGGTGTGAAGACTTTTTATATCCACTGTACTTCTGCACTGCACCTGAGAACAATCATTACAGATTTAGACTCTAGGCACCTATTGTATACACCAGCAGCAGGGGGAAAGGGGTGCAAATAATAATGAAATCTACAAAATGCTCCGGGGTCAACAGTTGGGATCAGGACTGTCTGACAAATAAATCATAAATCATGCAACAGCTGTGGATTCTGGCTGACATGAGGTTCAAGGGTTTGTCTCCTTCTATTCAGGGCCCGAATCTCAGGGGCCAGCCAGGGACTCACATAGAGCCATTGTTCACTAATTGCCAGTTCTAACAGTATCTGTCCCTAAACAAATTACACCCTGAAATTTGCATGGTCTCCCATCTGGTTTTTAGCTGAGGCCAGGAAGGTGCAATTGCATTAAACTGCTAATGATCTGAGGAGTATGATAATCAACCACTGACAACTGGTCACAGTCAGGAATGAATGAGACTCCTGGACACCATCCGGAATATTCTATTTATTTCATTGTCGGGTTGGAGGGATATAAAAGGTCACTGAACTCCACAAATAATTGGTTAAGTGCTCCGTACAATCAGTATCATAGTTGATGGTGCCATTTTTTTTCAAAATGCAATGAACTTGATTCAAGTACAAGAGTAACAATAGAGCGTAATATAGCTTTCATGGAATTTCCATCCCTTCCATGGCACAGGGGAGCACACATTTCATTCCTAATCAAACCAATAACTACTAGAATACTGCCCTCTATGTATAAGAATATAATTACTATAATACTGCCCCCTATGTACTAGAATATAACTACTATAGTAATGCCCCTTATGTACAAGAATATAACTAATATAATACTGCCTCCTATGTACAAGAATATAACTACTATAATACTGCCCCCTATGTACAAGAATATAACTACTATAATACTGCCCCCTATGTACAAGAATATAACTAATATAATACTGCCTCCTATGTACAAGAATATAACTACTATAATACTGCTCCTATGTACAAGAATATAACTACTATAATACTGCTCCTATGTACAAGAATATAACTACTATAATACTGCTCCTATGTACAAGAATATAACTACTATAATACTGCTCCTATGTACAAGAATATAACTACTATAATACTGCCCGCTATGTACAAGAATATAACTACTATAATACTGCCCTCTATGTACAAGAATATAACTACTATAATACTGCCCCCTATGTACAAGAATATAACTACTATAATACTGCCCCATATGAACAAGAGTATAACTACTATAATACTGCCCCCTATGTACAAGAATATAACTACTATGATACTGCCTCCTATATACAAGAATATAACTACCATAATACTGCTCCCTATGTACAAGAATATAACTACTATAATACTGCCCCCTATGTACAAGAATATAACTACTATAATACTGCCTCCTCTGTACAAGAATATAACTACTATAATACTGCCCTCTATGTATAAGAATATAATTACTATAATACTGCCCCCTATGTACAAGAATATAACTACTATAATACTACCCCCTATGTACAAGAATATAACTACTATAATACTGCCCCCTATGTATAAGAATATAATTACTATAATACTGCCCCCTATGTACTAGAATATAACTACTATAATACTGCCCTCTATGTATAAGAATATAATTACTATAATACTGCCCCCTACGTACAAGCATATAACTACTATAATACTGCTCTCTATATACATGAATATAATTACTATAATACTGCCTCCTATGTACAAGAATATAGCTACTATAATACTACCCCCTATGTACAAGAATATAACTACTATAATACTACCCCCTATGTACAAGAATAGAACTACTATAATACTGCCCTCTATGTACAAGAATAGAACTACTATAATACTGCCCCTATGTACAAGAATATAACTACTATAATACTGCCCCCTATGTACAAGAATATAACTACTATAATACTGCCCCCTATGTACAAGAATATAACTACTATAATACTGCCCCCTATGTACAAGAATATAACTACTATAATACTGCCCCTATGTACAAGAATATAACTACTATAATACTGCCCCCTATGTACAAGACTATAACTACTATAATACTGCCCTCCTATGTACAAGAATATAACTACTATAATACTGCCCTCTATGTATAAGAATATAATTACTATAATACTGCCCCCTACGTACAAGCATATAACTACTATAATACTGCTCTCTATATACATGAATATAATTACTATAATACTGCCTCCTATGTACAAGAATATAGCTACTATAATACTGCCCCCTATGTACAAGAATATAACTACTATAATACTACCCCCTATGTACAAGTATATAACTACTATAATACTGCCCCTATGTACAAGAATATAACTACTATAATACTACCCCCTATGTACAAGAATAGAACTACTATAATACTGCCCTCTATGTACAAGAATAGAACTACTATAATACTGCCCCTATGTACAAGAATATAACTACTATAATACTGCCCCCTATGTACAAGAATATAACTACTATAATACTGCCCCCTATGTACAAGACTATAACTACTATAATACTGCCCTCCTATGTACAAGAATATAACTACTATAATACTGCCTCCTATGCACAAGAATATAACTACTATAATACTGCACCTATGTACAAGAATATAACTACTATAATACTGCGCCTTATATGCAAGAATATAACTACTATAATACTGCCCCCTATGTACAAGAATATAACTACTATAATACTGCCCCCTATGTACAAGAATATAACTACTATAATATTGCTCCCTATGCACAGGAATATAGCTACTATAATACTGCCCCCCTATGTACAGGAATATAACTACTATAATACTGCCCCCTATGTACAAGAATATAAGTACTATAATACTGCTCCTATATACAAGAATATAAGTACTAAAATACTGCCACCTATGTACAAGAATATAACTACTATAATACTGCCCCCTATGTATAAGAATATAACTACTATAATATTGCTCCCTATGCACAGGAATATAGCTACTATAATACTGCCCCCCTATGTACAGGAATATAACTACTATAATACTGCCCCCTATGTACAAGAATATAAGTACTATAATACTGCTCCTATATACAAGAATATAAGTACTATAATACTGCCCCCTATGTACAAGAGTATAACTACTATAATACTGACCCGTATGTACAAGATTACTACTATAATACTGCCTTCTATGTACAGGAATATAACTACTATAATACTGCCCCCTATGTACAAGAATATAAGTACTATAATACTGCTCCTATATACAAGAATATAAGTACTATAATACTGCCCCCTATGTACAAGAGTATAACTACTATAATACTGCCCCCTATGTACAAGAATATAACTACTATAATACTGCCTTCTATGTACAAGAATATAACTACTGTGGCAGTGTTTTCTATGTAAAGGAATACAACTACCACAATACTGCCCTCTATGGGCAGAACCAGTATTCTAGTAAATTCGAGGTCAATAACATTTCACTATTGCATAGTGCTTATCCTTGAGCATATTGCAACAAGCTTTGGATGTAGTGATCATGACAGCGGGCCATGTCTTACTATAGGTCATGAGTGTTACATTTTCTTGCCTATAGGTTACATTCTCTAATCCAAGTAAAATGGTGCAGTCTGAAGATAATTGCTCTTTCTTTGTAGTTTTCCGCAGTCACACAAGGTCCTTACAGGGTGTATAGAATTCTATATAATGACTGTAGAGAGTCTCCAGCATTATTACTGCTCTGCTCCTCATGTCACCCCCAAATGTAGAATAGACCTTTTCAGTGGAGGGTTATGCAGAACAGTGCCATTTTCAGCAAGTAGCTGGAAGCAAAATTCATCCCACAATATTCAAAGCAAAGAACAAAGACCTTCACATAACCCAAGAAATCAGGGCACAAGTTCTCCTTGGAGACATTCTAACAGTGGAAAAAAAAGTTCCCAACTCCCGAGTTATGAAAGAAATGACTATCACGGGTTGGAAGGACGAGGAATTTTTATTTTCACCATGTAAAAGCGTTTACAATGTCCAGTTAATACTCCATTGTTTGCAGCATCTAGTCGGCCCCCAATGGCACCATCTGACCAAGACTTATTTGCTAAAGGAACAGAGAAGAGGGTGGAGGCCAGGATGCCAAGATAGATAAGAAACTGCTGCAGAACTGGTCCAAGATGAAGAGATGTAAGCAGAGGATTATACTGGAAATATGGTCATCACTTATATACAAGAGGATGCATACAGTAACTTATACCAGCTGTCCATATATAATTATATAGAGGAGATGCCCAGGGTATACCAGCATGGTCTATATCACTACATACAGGAAAAGTATAACATATCGGCTGTACATACATAATTCTATACAGGAGATACCCAGGTTATACCAGCATGGTCCATATCACTATATACAGGAGAAGTATAGCTCATATCAGCTGTACATACATTATTCTATACAGGAGATACCCAGGTTATACCAGCATGGTCCATATCACTATATACAGGAGATGTATAGCTCATATCAGCTGTACATACATTATTCTATACAGGAGATACCCAGGTTATACCAGCATGCTTCACATCACTATATTCAAGAGATGTATAGCCTATAGCAACTGTACATACATAATTATATATGGAAGATGCCGAGGCTATGTTCACATCAGTTTACTTTCATCTGGCCTATAAAGGGCTCTCAGAGGCGAACTAGTGTGTAGTGATCTCTTCTTCTGCTTGTGTGGAGCTTGTTGACCACTAGATGCCTCTACGACGCAGAGAAGGGATTTCACCCCGTTACCAGAGTCTGAGAGGGGCGCATTACTGGGATGTGAGAAGCTGGATGGTTGTATCAACAAATTGCCCGCCACCGGGCCGTTCTGTCCAGACTGTTGGGAGGTGTTGGGAGTAGTGGATGTGTGAGGACACACAAGGCGACCGGGCTCAGGACTCCCCGACAGACCACCAGTAGAAAGGATCATCTGATCATCCGACAAGCACAAGCAGCTCCAACTGTTTCCTTGTCTGCCATCCAGAGACAGGTTACACCATAGTTACCGGCCCCTGAGTCTGTCCGAACCATTTCCAGGCGCTTGGCTGAAGTACATTTGGCCTTATGGTGCCCATTACATGTACTGCCTTTTGACAACCACCCACTGTCACCTCAGTTTGCAGTGGTCTCATGAACGACAAAGCTGGACTGTTATGAAGTGGAACCAGGATGTTTTTAGCAACGAATCCACGTTTAGTTTTGGCGCTTACGATGGCCGTGTTCGTGTCTGGAGACCTCGGGGTGAGCGCCTCAATCTTGCCTTTGCGGTGGCACACTGCCCCCACTGCTGTTGTGATGGAAGCAGTATGCCACTCCAACTAGTGCTACGAGGGAAAATGACAGCTCAGCGATATGTTCAGGACATCCTGCAGCCATATGTGTTCCTCTCATGGCGGCAGCAGGATAATGCTCGGCCGCACACACAAGGGGGTCACAGGAATGTCCCCACAACATTGTCAAACTAATGTGGCCACCTGATCGTCAGATATATTGCCAATAAAACATGTATGGGACCATCTGGAATGCCAACTTCGATAGTCTATGCGTTTGCATAATTTGGAGGCTCAGTTACAGCAAATGTCGAACAATATGCTGTAGAATACCATATGGAACCTGTATACCTCCATGCCCGCCCGTGTCACATCTTGTATCCAAGCTAGAGGCAGCCCAACAACATACTAGAGCCTCCATGCCTGCCCGTGTCACATCTTGTATCCAAGCTAGAGGCGGACCAACAACATACTAGAGCCACCATGCCCGCCCATGCTACTTCTTGAATCCAAGCTAGAGGCGGTACAACAGGGTACTAGAGCCTCCATGCCCGCCCGTGCCACTTCTTGTATCCAAGCTAGAGGTGGCCCAACAGGGTTCTAGAGCCTTCATGCCCGTCTGTATCACATCTTACATCGAAGTTAGAGGTGGCTTAACAACGTACTAGAGCCTCCATGCCTACCTGTATTCTACCTTTTTTCCAAGCCAGAGGTGGTATAACAGGGTACTAGAGCCTTCATGCCAGCCCTTATCACATCTTGTATCCAAGCTAGAGGTAGTATAACAGGGTACTAGAGCCTCCATGCCCGCCTGTACCACATCTTGTATCTAAGCTAGAGGCAGTACAACAGGGTACTAGAGCCTCCATGCCCACCTGTATCACATTTTGTATCCAAGCTAGAGGCAGTACAACAGGGTACTAGAGCCTCCATGCCCGCCCCTATCACATCTTGTATCCAAGCTAGAGGCAGTACAACAGGGTACTAGAGCCTCCATGCCCACCTGTACCACATCTTGTATCCAAGCTAGAGGTATTACAATAGGGTACTAGAGCCTCCATGCCCACCCGTACCACATCTTGTATCCAAGCTAGAGGCAGTACAACAGGGTACTAGAGCCTCCATGCCCGCCTGTATCACATCTTGTATCCAAGCTAGAGGCGGTACAACAGGGTACTAGAGCCTCCATGCCCGCCCGTATCACATCTAGTATCCAAGCTAGAGGCGGTACAACAGGGTACTAGAGCCTCCATGCCCGCCCGTATCACATCTAGTATCCAAGCTAGAGGCAGTACAACAGGGTCCTAGAGCCTCCATTCAAGGGGTCAGTTTTCTGCAATAAACTATCCTTTTGCTCTGATATTGTAATCACTTATACCAATGTTACAATCACACAGAGGAAGGTTCATTCGATTCCGACAACTTCTTCCAGGGAAGGAATTGTTTATTTTTGATGTTGAGTGCATAAGGGTAAATGCACATGGGCAGAAATTCCGTGGTGAGATGTCCCGCAGGATTTCCGTCCGTGCACGCTGCCATAGGATTGCACTGGTTTATGCAATGCTATGCAGACAGCCGCGATTTGACTGCGCGAAAACTCACGCGATTGACAAATTGCGGCATGTCCTATTTCTGTGCGGGAATTTTACATGATGCATTTTTAATGTTTTTCTGGTCTTAGGACGGAAATAGAAAACTGACGGCTGATGTGAACATAGCCTGCGCCTTATTTTATTATCCTCCCCTCCTGTGTAGACTGTGAGGTCTTATCTGCCAGTTGTAAGGAAATGTCTTAAGTCTCTGATACATCAGTCTAGACAGGCGTCTATTAAGCCTCTGTGACATCAGCACTGTCTATATACTAATCAGTTGAGTGACATTGCATGTTTTTGTGGAGCCCGACAATCCAGCTGTCAATTACTTGCCGTCTGCTCTGCCTCACAATGTCTATAATCACAAGACTTACTGTTTGTGCCTAATTCCTGTGACTCAATAGGTAATACTAGCGATGACGGAATATATTTGACACATCCCTGTCTGAGGCTACATTCACATGTAATGGAAATAGTGCAGATTTTCTGCAGGGAAAAGCCACACTAAGGCCTCATGTCCACTCGAAAAATACAATCCGTGCAGAATCTGCCACGGATTTCCGCGGCGGATTCCGTGCGGATTTGCATTAAATGGTATTTTTTTGCATGCAGATATCCGCACACATTGCTATCAATGTGATAGCAATGTTGCCGATGCACGTGGAATCCGGGCCAAAATGGAGCATGGCGCATTTTTTCTCCCGCGCGTGAAAAACGCAATTCTTTTAAAATGCCATCCGCGGGTGCAAAAATCAATTTAATGGACCCGCGGATGGCCAATGATTCCATATGGGCAGAATCCGCAATTCCATTTAGCTAGTGGACATGAGGCCTAAAATCCGCGTAAAAAAACGCATCAAAATCTGCACCTTTGTTGCAGATCCACCGCGGATTCCAGACTTTCAATGGAAGAGATGACGTCTGCTGTGGATGGATCCGTACCAAAATCCATATCAAATTCCACACTAATGGTGCAAATTGTGACGCAGTTTTTGACACAGAAATAGGAGATGCGACTTTTTCCTTTTTTCCCTCTGACTGTACTTCCAAGTAAAAAAAAAAATGCCCATGCGAATATCCCCATTCAACTCAATGTGTTTTATTTCCGCGCTATTTTGGTCTGAAAATCGCACCGAAAAAAAAAAATCACTCATGTAAACACAGTTTAAGAGAGATTTACACCACTGTTCATCCTGTGCTGTCTGGTTCATGAATAGAATGTTAGAGCTGCAGTGTAGACTGGCATGCAAGCACAAAATGAAGGGGGGAGATTGTGACTTTACATTTATCTTCCATATATAAATGAACTATTCTGCAGGTTGTAGCATGTCACAGGGCAGATAAACCCTGTGAACGCCGCCGTGAAGTCACATCTGTGGGATAGCACATAAATCCTGTCTACAGCCAGAGGATTTGGAGCGGAGCACTTGTGTCCCAATCCATAAATAGTACACTAAGGCAAATGTTATTGTCACCAATCCCTAAAATAGTGGCGTTTTATGAGTCCTTTATTTAGATTTCACTTTTTAAAATCTACAGTTTGTGGTCTTAAAGGGCACCTCCATTATAAATACATTTATACAGGGGCACAAGCATTCCTCTACAACATAAGACATTGAGATGTTTAAAAGAAACGCTCCTAAATTATCCTTTTTTGGTCCTACAATTTGTGTGAAAGAAAAATGAAGTCTACAGCTCATCTGCTCCAATGTGCTCATGACAACACTTCCTGTCATGTGCTCTAGCAGTTCATATTTGTCACAAGGACATTGGGTAGCCATCCACATTGTTAATCTTCCTATACTTAAACCATCATATACTTTGGATTGATGCCCTCTGTCTCGCCCAGTGTCAGCGTTAGGTTAGATGGCACCTGTGTGAATTTTTTTTTAAACTTCCCCTGCCCCCTGTAATAAGAATATTGCATTTTGTACTATTAGGCAGTCTACCTGTATACTGCTTGTGCAAAATGCAGCAAGATAGCAGCATACCCACATCAGAACTAACCTCAAATACATAAATACAGCTCAGTGAATACTGTACTAGAACCAAAATTATATCATAAATACAGCACCAGAACCAAGCTCATAACATAAATACAGCACCAGAACCAAACTCATAACATAAATACAGCACCAGAACCAAACTCATAACATAAATACAGCACCAGACCCAAGCTCATAACATAGACACACCAGAACCAACTTCAATACATAAATACGGCACCAGACACAAGATCGTTGCACAAATACAGTAATATAACTAAGTAATTGCCGGAGTACCAATAGGCTGATAATGGCTCCTCATTATGTCAGTGGTGAGAAAGCAGGCCAAGAAAGAGTATGATTCATGTAGTACCAGCAGGCAATGCTGCACGGAGGAAGAAGATTATCTAGCCAGGCGGACCCAAGAGGTAATATCACCTCCAGCTTATCTCTGCTTGCTGTTACACTACCAGTTGATTGCCAGGGCCCTGTACAACTGCATGACTTGCACTTAGCGAAGGGCAATCATGATCCTGATAATAATCTGCTACTATGTATAGGGGCCTCCCTCCTGTTAACCTACAGCTTCATATGGTGTCACGGAATATAAATAAATGGGTAAGTATCTAACCTTCCACCAAAACCATGACTTAGGGTTTGTACTCACTTTAGAAGTAGACCATGTGGCTCTAATAGGGCCTTGAAGGAAAGGGGCCCAGTTCTTGATGGCACCCAGCTACTGGATGGCAATAAATTGTGCAGGACTGCACTCTACAGATTAACTGCATTGTAAGCAGAAGGGGTATTTTCATAAATACATTCATCTATTATTAGATTTGTCTCCTTGCACTTTGAATCTGGCAAGTGGGTGGTCTCCTCTGTTCACTGTCAATGGGTGCTCTAAGGTTTCCAACACCCATTAATGTCACCCATTGACAGCGAGTGGAAGAAATGGTCAACTTCACAGATTCAAAGGGTCGGGAGCCAGAATCAAAAAGAGGTCTGTGTCAAGGAAAGGGAGGGTGTGCAAAGAAAAGAAGAGGTGCGATGAAGTCAATGAGGACATGGCTGAAAAGCCAGCCCCGCTGATCAGAAGACATAACATATCCTCTTTAATGTAGCAGTTAATAGTTATACTACAGACAGAAAAAATGGATATATGTGAACTTTTTGTCAATATGCTTTTACTTAAGCACTACCACACAGTACCAAATTATTCTATACAGTGTCCACACAATATTGCCATTCCGCCAGAATACTTAGCTGTTAAGATGACTTTTCAGAATAAGCTGCCATCTGTGGACGTGAGGAATAACCCTATTTCTAGCCATTAGATGACTTGTATCTTGTATTTTCCCCCATTTTCCCCTCTGCAGCATGTACATTGGATTCTCAATCCTCTCAGGACTGGTGGGAGGAGCCTGGCTGCTGTGCTGTGTTCTATAAACTATACACAGAAAACTGCAGATCCTGCTCTCTAAATGTCTGTAATACATAGAGAGTAGAGTTGAGCGAACATACTCTGCCGAGCTTGATGCTCGTTTGAGTATTAGCGTACTCGATGGTGCTCGTTACTCGAACAATCATCAAACCGTGTTCGACCCAGCCCCAGTTTTTGGCTCCTCCCCGCTGTGACGTGCCTGTTTTGGCCCCTCCCCGCCGAGACGCAGCGTGCGTCATTGGCAAATTTTTTGTCAGGCAGGCAGGCGAGAGAGAGAGAAACGAACCTAGAAAAAAGAAAAAAAAAAGCCCGGCACCTGGCGTCCCACATACAAAAATGCTCGAGTCTCCCATTGTAGTTAATGGGGTTCGTTACTCGAGTAGAGCTCTCGAAATTTATGAAAAGCTCGACTCGAATAACGCGGACCCGAGCATTTGGGTGCTCGCTCATCTCTATTACAGAGACATAAAATCATCATGTAGGGCAGTGTACAGCAAGACTGAGCCTTGGAGATGTGATTCCAGTAGCAAAAGCGCAAAAATAGCGGTACCTCCTGTCATTTATTTCACAGCAGGCAGTGCACAGCAAGCTAGGAGAAAGGAAGACCCCCCAAGTGGGAGCACTTAAAGGGGTTGTCCCACGGCAGCAAGTGGGTCTATACACTTCTGTATGGCCATATTAATGCACTTTGTAATGTACATTGTGCATTAATTATGAGCCATACAGAAGTTATAAAAAGTTTTTCACTTACCTGCTCCGCTGCTGGCGTCCTCGTCTCTATGGTTGCCGTCTAATTTTCGCCGTCTAAAATGGTCGAATGGCCAAATTAGACGCGCTTGCGCAGTCCGGGTCTTCTGCTTTTCTGAATGGGGCTCCGTGTAGCTCCGCCCCGTCACGTGCCGATTCCAGCCAATCAGGAGGCTGGAATCGGCAATGGACCGCACAGAAGAGCTGCGGTCCACGGAGGAAGAAGATCCCGGCGGCCATCTTCACCGGTAAGTATAGAAGTCACCGGAGCGCGGGGATTCAGGTAAGCGCTGAGCGGTTTTTTTTTTATGTCCCTGCATCGGGGTTGTCTCGTGCCGAACGGGGGGGGGTTGAAAAAAAAAAAATCCCGTTTCGGCGCGGGACAACCCCTTTAAGAGTGATTTTCAGCACAAAAATGTCATTTTAGGTAAGTAAAGTACATAGCAGTTTTGCAGGTTATCACACTGACTATCATATAAGCACAAGCTGTTTGAAAAGTTAGTGACCGTAAAGTACCTTCATACAGTATCAAAATAATGCTACATTTTAGCTACAAAATAAGGCTACTATTTTGAAGGTGTTCCTAATACTGAGCATAAAATGAACAAAAAGGACTTCATATACAATTAAAGCATTAAAAAGAAATGATGTGGGGGAATATTTATCAAAAACTCCCTGTCACTCATCCCATTGAAGAACATAATAGTCAGCCTGTCCTCATCCTGAAGTGGCTGATGAGAGAACAGAAGATCGTATTCAACCAAACAGCAAATAGAGAGAAGATAAATATACTGTTGCTTTAAGTCACAGTTACACGCAATATGCTCTGGAGTCAGCAGAGGCCATTGGGGCTAGTTTTGGCAGGAGGCGGGTGTGGGGGGTCTGGAACGCAGACCGTAATGCGAATGTTGCCTGTATCCAAATTAAGAGGAAATATTATATAGAGTACTCATAGTTGAGAACCATAATGACCCACTATACACAGACTTAGTAAATCAGAATGAATTCTGTTTATTGTTGTACATTGCTAGTTTATATGCAAGTTGGAAAGAAGGCGTTTCCAATACCTAGTTTCATTCTACTTTTGCTGACCAAACCCTCATTCCAACAGATTACAATAGGGCTGTAAATCAAAAGCCTTTTAAACAAAAGGTATCAACAAAGCTGTTTGAACTATACATAAAACAATTACATGTGATAATAAAGGTTGTCTCCTGGCTGCCTGAGTACCTACTTAATCAGAATGTAATCTTAAAGATCCATCAACAATTTGCACATCAAAAGAGGGGACATTGTTTCTACTTTTCACATAGACAAAACTGGTCCAGCCACCTACTGGGAGTCAGCACAAAGTTGGTAAGTTGGTATTCAGTAAGATAGCTGAATAAAATCTAATTAATCATACATTTAGTATTTTAAAATCAATATTCAAATAAACGCTTGAATATACCTTTTTACATATGATTCTATATCCAAATTCTACTAGCAACTTCCGGAATGTTTTACATATAATACATAACATTATATAACCAAATAACTAATGTCACATTTATTACACTGTTTCCTTATCTTTCTTATGTTAGGTTATTGATTAATAATGATTGACCCCTATCATTCCCCCATTTGGACATCAGAGCCACCATTATCTCCTGGTTCTGTCACCCATAGGTGTCGGGTTCCCAGGTAGGAATGGTGCACTCTATGTCCATCAAGATATGAAGACATAATATCAAATATTGCAAGTCAATCAAGTTTACAATACAGTAATCTTAGATTTATCAACATCAATATCGTCATTGTCATATTAGACACTTAAAGGGGTGTATTTTTGGGTATGTCTCGAAGAGTCTCTACAGGAGTGGGGACAGATAATAGACAAGTCCGCAAAATGTCCTCTCCACTCCTGAGGTTGGGCATACACGTGTGGGAAATATTTGCCCATCCAGTCCATCGCTTCTCCATGTGGATTGTTCGTAGTGGTGTTTCCCAATAAGAAGATAGTCCAATAAGACAAATGCAAAAGTCAAAATCAAAATGTCCATTACCTCCCCCACCCAAACAACGCCGGGATCCCACCCATCACTTTTCCTCTGGCTCGGGAACTTTCTTGCAGTGGGAGGCATGTATCCACTTTTACAGAAGTAGGCGTTGACAACAGAACTTGGTATGGTCGTCAAACCTTGGGTCCAAGGCCTTTACTACGTGTCTTTTTGTGACCACCCAATCTCCAGGTGGCAAGAAATGAGTCCCCTCTAGGTTGTCAGGGTCTGGAATTGGGGAAAACACTAGATCGGGTGTTATTTTCAGTTTACGACATAGTTCTTGTACATATTCAATAACCTTATCACACCCCTGCTGTAGGGCCTGTGGATGGTACAGGCCTAATCTTGGCATAGAGCCAAACACTTCTTTTAACTTAAGCATATCATTTTAGTTCTTTCAACTCTGTTAAACTCTGCGGGTGGTATGGAGTGTAAAACGCTTGTTCCACCCCAAGGGCTGACATCACCTTTCGCATCACTTAACCTGTAAATTGTGTACCTCTGTCACTCTCAATTGTCTCTAGTACCCCAAATCTACATACAAGTTCTGACACAAGTTTAGTCACTGTACATTGTGCGGTGGCTTTGAACAGGTCCACGCACACAAGGACGTACTCGTACCTGCCTGATTTGGGAAGCTGGATGTAATCGATTTGTAATCTCTGAATAGGATACAGTGGTCTGGGTGTGCACTTCACATACCTTCACATATGCCTTTGCCAACCTGTCGAACCCTGGAGCATACCATACCTTGTCCATAACAGAAACCATGGCATTCCGAGAGGCATGCACTTTCCCGTGAGCTAGGACGGCGAGGTGGGTGTAGGCAGCCGCTGGTACATCATCTACGTCCCGTAGGACGCCAAATCCCAAATCAACAAGAGTGGTGGGACCAAGATCCAACTTACAGCACAAGGGGTCTTGCGTCCTGTCCAGGAGAGCTGCAGCCTTGGCTGCCCTATCCCCTTGTTCTCTGGTGACTGCCCCTGCGTGTGTGCTTTAACCTTTATTATGGCCACCTGTCCTGGCAACATGATAGCTTAATGGGCTTGCCTTGTGCCGTGAGAAAGCTCCTGGACCGCCAAATGGGTCCATAATCGTGTGCAGTACCAAAGGCGTACCTGGAATCAGTGTAGATGTTAGCAGTGGTACCTTTCGCAATCATACAGGCCTCAGTTCCTGCGCTGACATGTGTGGCGGCAGTGGCTTTTGTACAAGCATCTCATTCAGTGTGACTACTTCAAAACCTGTTACAAACCTTCCTTTGTCATTCAGGTATCTAGATCCATCCACAAACATTTCAAGGTGGGGGTTTAGGAGAGGTTTGTCAGTGACATGTGCGAACCCAGCTGTCACAATCATGCTGGTGTTCTGCATCAAAAGGCCTCCTCTTCATCAGTCAGAGAATTTGCAAAAAGCTGGTCCTCTGTACTTACTCCCCCATTTGAATCAGTGTCACCTAATGGCAATAAGGTGGCCGGATTCAAAGTGGTGCAACGTTGAAATGAGACATTGGATGAAGAGTGTACTGCAAGTTCCATTTTTGATCCGTCTAGCAAGAGACAGATGTCTACGGCTTACCTGTGTCAGGATACCATGTATGTCATGTGGGGTGTAGATCACCATGGTGTAATCTAAGAAGTTTCTCTTTGCTGGCTTTGCAGCCATTCTACTCTGATGGAGGAAACACAAAAGGCTTAGTGATGCATTGAGGTAACTATTTGTGTCAGCAGTACATAAAAGTAAATTAAAAACAAATCATCAACATATTACAAGAGGGCGGTGCCCTCGCGAATTGGCCAGGCGTCTAATACCAGTTTCATGAATCTGGTGAACTGGTATTGGGCTATACTGTGCCCCTTGTGGCAGCACTATCCAACAGTACTGCTTTCCTCTGAAATTAAATACAAACAAATACAGACAGTCTGTCGAGGTCCGTCTGACTGGTAGCCCAAAGGCTCAAAGGAACGACACTAAGAACTTGTTTCTCTGCGTGCGTAAAAGTGAAGACAGGGAGAGGTGTCGCTAGGTCTGCTGCCATCCGACCAAAGGTCGGGTGACTTTCAGACCTGGGGTGTATACGAGCCTCACCGGACGAGTGAAGTTCGATACAAGATCCCAAGGATCCCATCACGTCGGTTCCCAATATGCTTTCAGGACTTTCCAGCACAAGGAAGCGCATGAGGCATCGTGACCCTTTAAACATTACCTCTAGTGGTTCAGTTTCTGCCAGCTGAATCGGCACTCCTGAAACCCCTTGCACCAATTACTGCTAGACAATCAAGCTGGTATTCTATTAAAAATAGATCAGAACCTTGTTGCAAAAAAAAAAATTAAATTTAAAAATTTTGAAATTGCTGACCTGCAATACCTGGATCACCTATGTCAGATATCCAGTTCCTTGGGCTAAGCAATGACTCAGGAATTGGAGTTTGTCTTGGAGGTGGCTTACTATTTGTCAGGACCTGCGGAAAGCTGAGTTTCTGCAGTAGCTATCAAGACAAATGCATGAGCCGGATCTACCAAGAGAGCAGTTAGTTTACAAACCTCCTCTGAACTGTCACTTGAGGTCTCAACCCGTACCGATCCATCCGGTGAAAATTTGATGGATGCAGATAAGGCTTGTAAGATATTAGTACAAATAACAGACATGAATTACAACAAGGCAGAATAATCCACAAACATGTATTAATCTGATCCTGCCTGCAATGTCTCATCAAATTTAAGAAGAAAAAAAAACTTCCTAACTGCCCAAGCTCCTCACCCCCTCCTTTGTAGACAAAAGAAGGATGAAACATTACCTACTTTTACATTATCTAGCTCCACCCCTTCGATGCTGGTCGTTTGCATGTCTCTCCTACAGAACATTCTCTCAGAGACAGTGCAGTACTAACAGCATTTAGCAGTGATATAGACGTCCAACCAATCACAGAACTGACATTTACACAAAAAGCAAAAATATATATATATATATCTTAAAATCCCTATGTTCTCTATTTTTAAGACCGTATAATTCACATAATTCATTACAAGTTTCTTATTTCATCAGCGTCTTTCTTCCTTTCTATGACACTGAATTTTATCTCTATGAAACAATAGCTAAGATATTAATAAGCAACTAAAACATTCAGACTTTAAACAGCATTAATTATTAGTAATTACAAGACGTATACTTCTCTCCTAGGCTGGTCTGTGTTGAGGGTGGAAGACCTCTTCCTATTGTTCTTCCCTCCCATCTCCTTACATCACCTAGCTCCACCCCCTGTGATCTGGCTCAGTGTTTGGTCTTTCTTGCCTCATTTAGTTTCTAGCCACCGGACAGTATACACCATATAACACAATCTAACTCTCATATGGGCCCTTCATTAATACACACACATAAAGACAAAAACATTTGCATGTCAGTTACTACTTTTTAAGTGTCAGTACTTCCTCACTTGTCTAAAAGTGTCGGTACTTCCCAACCCTTCTTATTTCCCTCGTCTCTACTACTTCTCTTATGTTTATTTTTATCCCAATCTGTGCCACAATAGTCTTTCACATAATTTTAGATTATAGTTCCCACTGCCTTCCCTGTTTTACATCTGCTTCTATATCACCCTCCGCTCCCTGCATCTCTTTCTTGTCCTCATGCTTCCACTCACTAGCCTAGGATCTAGTGAGCATAGGCATAACCGGTTTGCACCGAGGAGCTCCGCAAGCAGGGCAGCTCTCTCTCCAATCCGGGTTCTGTTGTCCACAATGCCAGCAGGTCCATCCCTCCAGTCCAATGTTTGACCTTGGAGTGGATGACTTGGCATAGGGTGGGGGGGAGGAGACGGTTGGAATTGAGATGAAGGAGGGGGTGAAGGTTGAAGAGGGAACTGACCCCACAATGAGAGAACATTATATACCTGTGCTTTGAATTCTTTTCTCATTTCATTTTTAGCTATTGAACAGTATATATATAATACAACATACTTCCTGTGTAGCCAAATATAACCAATTCTTAATTCACATTTCTTTGCAAAGACAAGTAGGTCTTCTAAAGCCCAGTACTCCCCACCCTTTGAAATGTATCTTATCTTCTATAGAACACAGAAACTTCTCCAGACAAATAGCTGTATAACTGGTTCCACTGCCTGTAAACATCTTCTAAACTGCAAATTCACACTCACTAAGGGTTTTTTTTTTCCATTCCTATACGGACTGATAATATGTGAAGTAGAAATTGGGATTGTATTTACTGTACACCAGACTTCCAATAATGAGCGAATTATGTATAGATAAGAAAAACTCTTAGTACCGCGGTTTTTACACGATTCGCTCAGAATAGGCTACCCAATGACAAACACAATACAACTTATGCCCATTTCTACCCACATACTGATATTCACCACTCCAGATAGCAACTATTATTACCGTGCATTGTTCTTTTGAACCCCCACAGATGTGAGTGGGGTATAACTTTCTTACACTTAGAAATTAGACATTACAAGAACACTAAGACGTACAACAAAGATTAGTTTACATAACAACAAGACTTACAAGACAAACAATAGTGGTTATTTGTCACATAATTGTCCACAGATTTTGCATGAACTTACTTTATGTCCCAGAGGGACACAAACTATAAGAGGATTCCCTTTCTCTGATAACCCCTTACTGCCGTATCTATACTTGCCTTAATCCATCTGTCTAACATATTTTTATACAACCTTTTGACTATCTCTGAATCTTTTCCCCAAACGTGCTGGTCTAAGACTCCCAAAATTCTAAACACCTTACTACATTCTTCTTCCCACAGCTAACGTGCCTTCTTTGTCTTTTACTATTTCTCTGGCTGATTTCCATATAGGCATACTGCTTGCCCTGTACGTTTCCCATATTGTCTGTTCCTTTATCTAAACCGGCGTCTCTGATATCTTTCATATGCTTTTTTTTTCCGTACTGTTACCAGAACTCATAGTTAAAGGTTCCTGCTTTCTAAGTCCTATCTTTCTATATTTTATACACTTGTCTGCAATCGTCTCCCCCTTCCCTTTCTCACACAGCTTATGGCACACAGAACCTTATTTGTCACACAGGCTTCTATTTGTCACACAGGCTTCTATTTGTCACACAGGCTTCTATTTGTCACACAGGTTTCTATTTGTCACACAGGTTTCTATTTGTCACACAGGCTTCTATAGGTCACACAGGCTTCTATAGGTCACACAGGCTTCTATAGGTCACACAGGCTTCTATAGGTCACACAGGCTTCTATAGGTCACACAGGCTTCTATAGGTCACACAGGCTTCTATAGGTCACACAGGCTTCTATTTCACACAGTACACTAAGGACCCCTGGTCATGGAATAGTTTTACGGACTCCTTAAGGGGGGGGGGGTTGGGGAGACCAGACCTCTCTTCTAAGGGAACTTCTGGTGATATTATAACAGACTCAGTAAAAGCAAATTATGGCTAACACGACACAGACTATCAACGTACAGATTTCAACAATTACTACAGGCAACATGGCAATATACACACAAGGGTTCTTCCGTCTAGCACGGTCACTAAGAACACCGTAAATAACAGGCAGAAGCGTCCTATATAACATACAGCAACTCACCCCCTGTCGACACGAGGACTGAATGAAGTCAGGAGAGCCCAGAGCTTGAGTGGCAAGTCAAGAGCTTACCGTATACCGGTGTTTTGTAGATCTGGGGTCCCGTGGCCTCTCGTCCGGCTGGTCGGCAGGTAGTGTAGTCAGGTATCGGCTGCAGGTAAGGAGTTAGCTTCTGCCCCACTTGTCGGGCGCCAAATAAACTGTGGGGGGTCTGGAACGCAGACCGTAATGCGAATGTTGCCTGTATCCAAATTAAGAGGAAATATTATATAGAGTACTCATAGTTGAGAACCATAATGACCCACTATACACAGACTTAGTAAATCAGAATGAATTCTGTTTATTGTTGTACATTGCTAGTTTATATGCAAGTTGGAAAGAAGGCGTTTCCAATACCTAGTTTCATTCTACTTTTGCTGACCAAACCCTCATTCCAACAGATTACAATAGGGCTGTAAATCAAAAGCCTTTTAAACAAAAGGTATCAACAAAGCTGTTTGAACTATACATAAAACAATTACATGTGATAATAAAGGTTGTCTCCTGGCTGCCTGAGTACCTACTTAATCAGAATGTAATCTTAAAGATCCATCAACAATTTGCACATCAAAAGAGGGGACATTGTTTCTACTTTTCACATAGACAAAACTGGTCCAGCCACCTACTGGGAGTCAGCACAAAGTTGGTAAGTTGGTATTCAGTAAGATAGCTGAATAAAATCTAATTAATCATACATTTAGTATTTTAAAATCAATATTCAAATAAACGCTTGAATATACCTTTTTACATATGATTCTATATCCAAATTCTACTAGCAACTTCCGGAATGTTTTACATATAATACATAACATTATATAACCAAATAACTAATGTCACATTTATTACACTGTTTCCTTATCTTTCTTATGTTAGGTTATTGATTAATAATGATTGACCCCTATCACGGGTAACATGGATTATATACAATTTTATCACTAAATGTTGTCAGTTTTCATTTTATTATGAGGAAAGATTTTGGCAGAAAGTCCTTCCTACAGTCCAAGTCTTCATATCTGCTTGTTCAACTTAACTCCTTCATCACGCCGATACATGACATAGCGCATGACTATTAAAGGCCTAGGGCATGCTAACATCGGCCTAGAGTTTCCATCTAGTAGCGCCATCTTTATTTAGGCCAGCTTCACACGACCGAATTTCAATTGCGGAGTCGGCGATAGTCACCCGCTCGGCGATACGCGGTAATTTAGGTCTATTGAAAAGAAAGAAGTCTTGCATGTCCGCTCAGATGAGCAGATAATGATTGCGATTTCCGAAAGTGGATTTAAAATGCCAGAATGTTCTATTTTCATGTGGAATCCGCGTGGACGGCCTCCAATGAAGTCAATGGAGGCCGTCCAACCAGCATCCACTCCGTAATTGACATTGCTGATGAGCCACATAATCTCCTAGTGACGGCACAGGAACAACTTTTTTTTTTCTTTTAAATATGTACTATGCAGTCATCTGCATTACAGAAATAACAGGTATGCAGGGTCGCCGTCCGGAGTCAGAGCCAGATTCCGCTGTGGAGTCCGACTCGTTTGCATGCAGCCTGCCTTACAACTATATCTACTAAAATACTACCTCCTATTTACAACAATGTAACTACTATAAAAAAACAGCCCTCTTATGTCTATAACTACTATAATACTGCTACAGTGAAGAGCACAATAAGTAGCATAATACTACAGCTACTGTATGTACACAAATATAGCTACTATAATACGGCTCCCCCTGTACAAGAATATAACTACTATAATACTGCCCCCTATGTACAAGAATATAACTACTATAATACTGCCCCTATGTACAAGAATATAACTACTATAATACTGCCTTCCATGTACAAGAATATAACTACTATAACACTGCCCCCTATGTACAAGAATATAACTACTATAATACTGCCTCCTATGTACAAGAATATAACTACTATAATACTGCCTCCTATGTACAAGAATATAACTACTATAATACTGCCTCCTATGTACAAGAATATAACTACTATAATACTGCACACTATGTACAAGAATATAACTACTACAATACTGCACACTATGTACAAGAATATAACTACTATAATACTGCCTTCCATGTACAAGAATATAACTACTATAATACTGCCTTCCATGTACAAGAATATAACTACTATAATACTGCCCCCTATGTACAAGAATATAACTACTATAATACTGCTCCTATGTACAAGAATATAACTACTATAATACTGCACACTATGTACAAGAATATAACTACTATAATACTGCCTTCCATGTACAAGAATATAACTACTATAATACTGCCTTCCATGTACAAGAATATATCTACTATTATACTGCCCACTATGTACAAGAATATAACTACTATAATACTGCCTCCTATGTACAAGAATATAACTACTATAATACTGCCTCCTATGTACAAGTATATAACTACTATAATACTGCCCCCTATGTACAAGAATATAACTACTATAATACTGCTCCCTATGTACAAGAATATAACTACTATAATACTGCTCCCTATGTACAAGAATATAACTACTATAATACTACCCCCTATGTACAAGAATATAACTACTATAATACTGCTCCTATGTACAAGAATATAACTACTGTAATACTGCCCCTATGTACAAGAATATAACTACTATAATACTGCTCCCTATGTACAAGAATATAACTACTATAATACTGCTCCCTATGTACAAGAATATAACTACTATAATACTGCACCCCTATGTACAAGAATATAACTACTATAATACTGCTTTCCATGTACAAGAATATAACTACTATAATACTGCCTTCCATGTACAAGAATATAACTACTATAATACTGCCCCCTATGTACAAGAATATAACTACTATAATACTGCTCCTATGTACAAGAATATAACTACTATAATACTGCTCCCTATGTACAAGAATATAACTACTATAATACTGCTCCCTATGTACAAGAATATAACTACTATAATACTACCCCCTATGTACAAGAATATAACTACTATAATACTGCTCCTATGTACAAGAATATAACTACTGTAATACTGCCCCCTATGTACAAGAATATAACTACTATAATACTGCTCCCTATGTACAAGAATATAACTACTATAATACTGCTCCCTATGTACAAGAATATAACTACTATAATACTGCACCCCTATGTACAAGAATATAACTACTATAATACTGCCTTCCATGTACAAGAATATAACTACTATAATACTGCCTTCCATGTACAAGAATATAACTACTATAATACTGCTCCCTATGTACAAGAATATAACTACTATAATACTGCCCCCTATGTACAAGAATATAACTACTATAATACTGCCCCCTATGAACAAGAATATAACTACTATAATACTGCCCCTATGAACAAGAACATAACTACTATAATACTGCCTCCTATGTACAAGAATATAACTACTATAATACTGCCTCCTATGTACAAGAATATAACTACTATAATACTGCCTCCTATGTACAAGAATATAACTACTATAATACTGCACACTATGTACAAGAATATAACTACTACAATACTGCACACTATGTACAAGAATATAACTACTATAATACTGCCTTCCATGTACAAGAATATAACTACTATAATACTGCCTTCCATGTACAAGAATATAACTACTATAATACTGCCCCCTATGTACAAGAATATAACTACTATAATACTGCTCCTATGTACAAGAATATAACTACTATAATACTGCACACTATGTACAAGAATATAACTACTATAATACTGCCTTCCATGTACAAGAATATAACTACTATAATACTGCCTTCCATGTACAAGAATATATCTACTATTATACTGCCCACTATGTACAAGAATATAACTACTATAATACTGCCTCCTATGTACAAGAATATAACTACTATAATACTGCCTCCTATGTACAAGTATATAACTACTATAATACTGCCCCCTATGTACAAGAATATAACTACTATAATACTGCTCCCTATGTACAAGAATATAACTACTATAATACTGCTCCCTATGTACAAGAATATAACTACTATAATACTACCCCCTATGTACAAGAATATAACTACTATAATACTGCTCCTATGTACAAGAATATAACTACTGTAATACTGCCCCTATGTACAAGAATATAACTACTATAATACTGCTCCCTATGTACAAGAATATAACTACTATAATACTGCTCCCTATGTACAAGAATATAACTACTATAATACTGCACCCCTATGTACAAGAATATAACTACTATAATACTGCTTTCCATGTACAAGAATATAACTACTATAATACTGCCTTCCATGTACAAGAATATAACTACTATAATACTGCCCCCTATGTACAAGAATATAACTACTATAATACTGCTCCTATGTACAAGAATATAACTACTATAATACTGCTCCCTATGTACAAGAATATAACTACTATAATACTGCTCCCTATGTACAAGAATATAACTACTATAATACTACCCCCTATGTACAAGAATATAACTACTATAATACTGCTCCTATGTACAAGAATATAACTACTGTAATACTGCCCCCTATGTACAAGAATATAACTACTATAATACTGCTCCCTATGTACAAGAATATAACTACTATAATACTGCTCCCTATGTACAAGAATATAACTACTATAATACTGCACCCCTATGTACAAGAATATAACTACTATAATACTGCCTTCCATGTACAAGAATATAACTACTATAATACTGCCTTCCATGTACAAGAATATAACTACTATAATACTGCTCCCTATGTACAAGAATATAACTACTATAATACTGCCCCCTATGTACAAGAATATAACTACTATAATACTGCCCCCTATGAACAAGAATATAACTACTATAATACTGCCCCTATGAACAAGAACATAACTACTATAATACTGCTCCTATGTACAAGAATATCACCACTATAATACTGCCCCCTATGTACAAGAATATAACTACTATAATACTTCCCCATACAGAACATTCACTAGATGGTGGAGATCTTTCTGTTGATACCCATATTAGCCCTGGTGAGTTGTTATGGCAGTGATATATCTTAGGTTTTTTTTTTATTCTCCACATACTATCTCCGGTATTGTTTTTCTGCTGAATCATAAATGCTGAAATCCAGTAGCTTGGACATTTCAGATAGAATGATCTATCTTTTAAGTTTTGTGGTTTTCATTAACAGTTTGCGCCAATAGGGTGGTTCACTGCCAAATGGCACGTGAAGGCGCCTTCAAAGTCAAAAATGTGCAGTAGTATTTATAATGAGCATATATCCAGTTAAATAAAAAAAGCTGTTAAAAAATTTCAATAGAGCAAAAATGAAAGCAAAGTAAATTAGCTGCATTAAAGGGAAACTGTCTTGATCTTTGAGGATCCTGTCTTGACCTTTGACTACGTTATGGGGCTCAAAGGTCATGGAACGGGATGTCCGGGGAGCTGCTTTCCTGTATTGCGTCTTTCTGAAGTCTGTGTGCACCAGCAGAGTGACTCTTTTCAGTCCTCTCTGTGCCAGCACGAGTAGACTAAAAGGAATAACGCTGGTGGCGTGTGCAGAATACGGGGGAACGCAATGCAGGAATGGGGAGCCGGGTGAGTGTAAAACAGCGCTTCCCGGACTCCCCTTTTCCTCGCCTTTGAGCCCTATAGCATAGTTTATGGGTCTAAATAGTCATGACAGGTTCGCTTTAAATCCTCATGCCCAGTTCTTCATTATTTCAGATTGCCAATCTACCCAATCATCACATCTTCCATGGAGACTATCAATCACCCAGCTTTTTCAGACTCCTGAATGGTGACTCTGCCTACAAATACATTCTCTACTCTTGTATGGCTTCAAAACTAGTAAGATTTCCTTTTGAGGGCCGCAGGAGAACTGAGTGATAACCCCGTACGGCTATATTGGTTGCCACCCAGTTTTCCCAGAGCCAGAAATAACTAAAAAAATAGTTACAAATATCCAGACTAATATTTACTGACTTTTGTGGACCGTCAGCCAAATTATACAGCAAGTCAGCCTAAGAAGTCGCACTGCCGGGTCGGGTCCCTCATTTGTTATTCATGTCGCAAATCATTTTCCTCTAAGACAAATGGATTTAGTAATTGAACCACAAGTGTATTTCTGAAGATTAACTGCGCAAACCTCAAGAAACCGACAAAGAGTCCACAATAGTTACTGGGTTTTCATATTTCCAATTCAACCGCAATATGCAAGAGCGAGGGATGAAGAATAGTGATGACTTGTGAACCCGTAACCGGTGTAGCTGGCAGCTATAGATGTAGCAGAGCCGATGCAACATAGTAAAATACATTCTATTGGAATTCGAAAGAAAAAAAAAATGACATTAATATTCATCCTGATCTTCCTGGTTCATAAACAGAATTCCAGTATTATGCCAGATTCACACAAATGTACATGAAGACACAAAATTTGCACAAGCAATACGCATTAAACAGAATCCATTGATCTCAATGGATATTGATCTCAAGCGCATATTTTACGGGCACAATTCCATTGCGCAAAAAAATACACAGCACGTCTGATTTCCCTGCGAACGTACTTACGTGTTTTATGCGTTTTTTTCGTGCATGCAAATGTGCACGATTTAAGCCTCAAGCCCACAGCCATGCCGGACTCCGCCAGCAGAATACTGCAGCGGAGTTTGACACGGCGCCCCCCAAAGACCCCATACTCACCTCTCCAGATCCGCCGCGAGAGCCCCGTCCGGCAAGCATGCGCAGTGCAGTGAATGACGCACCAGCAGTAGCGCGAATTCCCACGATACTTTCGCTGTGCTCACAGCGGAAGTATTGCGGGACAGACAGCTTTCATTGACTACAATGGAAGCCAGCCGCGCATTTTTCCACGGTAGATAGAACATGCCACGATTTCTTTCAGACTGCGGATTTGCTCGGTAGTATTCCGCAGCATGAACATTGTAAGGCCGAAAGCTATTAGATTTAATAGAACCTAATAGCTGTGGAATAACGCCGCAGATTTCCGCCGCGGGAAGCCCTGAAAAATACAGAGCTGTGTGCGAAAACGCAAAGTCCGATTTGTAAATACGCAGCACAAATCCACACATAAATGCCTATACTAGTCCGGGAATATGCAGCGTATTCGTGGACTGAAAACGCTGTTTCCCTGCATATTTGGTCTCTTTCGCGTTTTTTTTGCTCGCGTACATACGCAGTGTATTTATGCGCACAAGAAAATACGTGGAAGGGCCAATTGTTTGATGCTCAAATACGTAGTAAATACTCAGATTTCCCATGTAATCACTGCGAATGTGCGCTGGCTCATTGACTTCTATAGCCTAGTTCAGTGCGTAAGACCAAAAATCACGTGAAAAATATGCATATGAACGAACCCATTGAAATGACTGCGTTCTATTTACGCGGCGTATTTACGGCCGTGGGAAGGAGCCCTTACAGCGCAGACTGTCGCCTACACAATAGGGCCAAGGAAGTTGTGTAACTGCATAAATATTCCGGTTCCTCTGTCCGCCATAGTCTGTGGGGTGCGCAGTCGCGACCCCTGTGGTTGCCATCTGATGCCAGCGTGCCAAGGAGGGGTATTTTTTGAGTAAAAACATTGAGGTAATGTTTAGAATATGATAATATTTTATTTCTGGAGTAGAATGAGGTCATTAGTTTGTAATCTGGAAAATCCATCATCATCCCATCAGTATTTAGCTGGAACATGAAACATGGTGTACAAATAGAGCAGGACTGAATGTGATTTTGTATTTTGGGGTAGCAGCGCTGGGCCAAAATACACCCCTGCTGAGATAAAAAGCTTTATCTGCAGTCCCATGTAAAAATTATACCACAGGGTGGACCACGAAAACACAGGCCAACACCGCACTGTCATGGAAGCTGTCTGTGTTGCCCATAGCAACCAATTTACCTCTTATACTGCTGAGGTAAAATGAAAGCTGCGCTGTGATTGGTTGCTAGGGGCAACAAAGACAGATTTTCTTTCAGAGAGCTTTCATGGGAGTCTGGTGTCGGCCTACTTTCCCGTGGCTCATCCAACGTCAATTGCGGATGGGCTGTGGGTCGGCCAGCTTCTGCTGACTTCAATGGAGGCCGTCCGCGCAGAGTTCGCAGCAAAATAGAGCATGCAAAAATCGCGTATTCGTTCCCACGAGTGTGAAGGAAAAAGTGATTTTTATTTACTTGTCAATGCATGCCATTTGCTGTGGATCCTACGTACGGACACCGACCGCGGATTCCGCTATAGAAACCTGGTCGTGTGAGACTGGCCTCAACCTCAGCTTAAGGGCGGACACCCACTGGCGTTTTTTTCTCCACTGCGCTGCGAGAGCAAGTGAAAACTCTCGCAGTGCGAGAAAAAAACGGGATGACGCCGGGATATCGCCAGGCTTTTCAATGGGACTAGCATTGCTGCCGCTGGCCCCATTGAAAAGACTGGCGATATCCCGGTCTCATTCGGCGTCTTTCTTGCGCTGCGAGGTGAGTGTTTTCACTTGCTCTTGCAGCGCAAGATAGAAAATATCGCCAGTGGGTGTCCGCCCTAAGGCCGAGCTCACAAGGAAGAGTTGGATGCCGCATGCAGGAGCCCACAGTGGAATCCGGCTCTAACCCGCTCGCGGAAATCGCAATTACTATTTGCTCTTCTGAGCGGATATGCGAATTAGATATGCAAACTATTTTTTCAATTAGTACAGAATACCGCAGATCCTCCTCGCAGGCGACGATCGCAGATTCCGCAATTGAGATCCGGTCGTGTGAGACCGGCCTTACTCCATCAGGAAAGCTGAGAACCGCTACATTGGAAACACGTGATATTTCAACTGCAGAATCGCCATGCGATGTGGACAGCATGAGCTCAGCTACACCGCCAATGTGAGCTCTGCTGCATCTGAAAACCTTAAATGAAACCTTCATATTATAAACTGGGGCTGAGGCTCCTAATGGCTGAAGCCGAGCTCACAGACAACACTCTTCACAAGTGCACAAGCCTAAATAATGCTCTGCTGTGAAGGTCCGATGTCTACATAGATTTACAATCCCTCCACTGTTGACTCTACATGGCCACTTAGAGATGCACAAGTTTGGCCTCATTAACCACAAGTAAACAACAATTTACCATCCTCCATTAGCCGGAATATTATCGCCGCAGCTTACAGGAAAACGCTCAATAAGATTCAATTGTTACTAGATTAGATTCAGCTCCATCGGGTCTATCCATCCATTATTATCTATCCATCCATCTAATATCTAGGCATCCATCCTCTATCCATCCATCCATTATCTATACATCCATCCATTATCTATCCATCCATCTAATATCTATCTACCCATCCATCTGATATCTATCTATCCATCCATCAATCCATCCATCTAATATCTATCCATCCATCCATTATCTATCCATCCATCTAATATCTAGACATCAATCCATTATCTATCCATCCATCATATCTATCTATCTAATATCTATCCATCCATCCATTATCTATCCATACATCATATCTATCTATCTAATATATATTTATCCATCCATCATATCTATCTAGCCATCTGATATATATTTATCCATCCATCCATGTATCTACATTAGGGTCCGTTCACATCGGTGTTGCATATACAGTCCATGGAGACCTATTTTCTTGTCAAAATCATGGGCACGAAGGCGGAACCTGAAGGACACCATAATAAGTAAATGTAGTTTGTTGGAAAGCCCTGGTTTCTGCTATTAGGGGGTATGAAGGAGGTGGAGGTGGTTAGCACTGTTGCCTTGCAGTGCTGGGGTCCTAGGTTTGAATCTGACAACACCTGCATGGAGTTTATATGTTCTCCCTGTGTTTGTGTGGTTTTCATCATAATAATCACCTTTATGTATATAGTGCATACAGTTATTGAGGAGAAAGAAGAAGCATGGTGGCTCACTAGTTAGCACTGTTGCTTTGCAGTGCTGGGATCCTAGAATCAAATATGACCAAAGGCAACATCTGCATCGAGTTAAATAAAAGTGATTAGTATTAGAGATGAGCGAGCACGCTAGGTAAGGTGAGTTACTCGAGTGAGCCTTGCTCATCTCGAGTGACTGTCTTCTCCTCCAAGCGTGCTTGGGGACGGGCGGGGACGGGGGGAACGGCCAGGGTGAGTGGTAGCGAGAGAGTGATCTCTCTCACTCTCCCCTCCGCTCTCCCCCGAGCACGCTCGGAGGACAAGGCAGTTACTCGAGATGAGCAAGGCTCGCTCGAGTAACTCACCTTACTGATCGTGCTCGCTCATCTCTAATTAGTATGAAACACAGGGAGAACATACAAACTAGATTTGAACTTAGGACCCCAGGACTGCAAGGCAACGGTGCTAACCAGTGAGCCACAGGATCCTCCTTGAGGGTCAGGTTTACCATGAACTGAACTTTTACTAAAGCGCAGAGTTTGATTGGTTGGTTTCCATATACAATGTTAGGCCAGGCTTAGACAACTGGGTTGGATTCTGCATGTGGGAGGCCCGCAGCGAATACCAGCTATGAACGGTAAAATAGAGCATTCTGCAATTTTTCTTCAGCTCATGGAATACATAATTTGTATCCGTGAGTGTGAAGGAAAAATTAAAAACACATGCCTTTCAACGTCTGCATTTTACTGCGGATCGTCTGTGCAGAAACTGCAATTCAAATCCGTCCGTGAGCCTTAGAGCGAATGCACATGGCCGGATTTGCATTGGGGAATCCGGAGCAGGCGTCTACCCCTGAATTCCGCAGCAAATACCTGCCATAAGCATGCAATGTAAAAGCGGGTTTTCATGCCCACTAGCGGAAATCAATTGCAATTTCCACTCGCGGGAGAAAAATCGCAGCATGCTCTATTTTGAACTGGTTTCCGTGTGGATGGTTTCCATTGAAGTCAATGGTAGCCGTCCGAGCCGCGGCCATTCAAGAATCATTATTCCGGAAAGGCTGCGGGATCCGCGTCATCGCTTAGTGCCGACGCTGCATTATCTGTGCTGCGCATGTGCGCCGACACGCCGGCCGGGAAATCCACAGCGCAGATGTCATGAATCCGGACAGGTATGCAGGGGTCACCGGCTGGGAATCGGGTCAGATTCCGCTGTGGGATCCTGCATCCGTAATCCGACCCGGACGTGTGCATTCGGCCTTAGTCATGTGAACAGAGCTCATCTATCTATATGTAGGTATGTAGATACCTTTCTGATCATTTATCTAATATCTATCTATTTGAGATCAATATTCCTTTGTATGCATCTGTAGAACAGTCTCATATCCATCGACCCATCTCTATCTAATATCAATATTTCTTTGTATGTATATGTAACTCATATCTACCTATTTATCGAATATCTCATATCTATTCATTCCTGAATCTTATATCAATATTTCTATGTATGTATCTATACACCTATCTCATATATCTATCCATTTATCTCATGACTATCTATGTATATAACTCATATCTATCTCATATCAATACTTTTCTATGAACCTATATATCTATCTAATTTGGGGGGTATAGACAGGCATTACTTCTCTATTAAACTCAATTTCCAAAAAAAACTGTACAGCAGAGTTTAGTATTTTGAAAACTGAGCATTCTACAGAGCCAAAAAATAAAAAAACAGGCTAGATTAATTACACCCAGGTATGTATAGTAGGGCCAAATAGCAAGACTATACATCACTCCCAATCATGATGCTGATTTTATGTCACCACCCCAGATAGATTAACATGACAATACTAAGAACCAGTGGTAATACAGAATGACTAAAAAATAAAATGAATTTAAAAAAAAAAATCCAATCATACGCCCTTCATCCATTCCGCCCTAGGCTGGAGCCCATATGTTGACTAGTGAAGGTGAAGTTCACCCTATGGCTGGAGGAGACAGCTGGGTTCTCAGTGCCATGCAGATGGTGACGGATGACACAGAAGTTAATAAGGTCACAAGGGAAAGTGTTTACATAGTGAATTAATGCAAAGAAAGCAAATTGTCATTGCCAGAAAGGAAATGGGAAAAAACCCTATATGACAAGCAAATGACAGGGGAGCATCACATGATACCTGAATAATTTAAGATCTGCAACATCCGGGTAAGAGGTACCAGCATGTATATATTGTACTGTATGGCTACGTTGCTACAAGGTGACACGCTGTTACCCAGGTTTTACCCAGGTTTTTTTTAATATGTGTGTCTCAGTTCTTCCAGAAAAGTAAGGGTTACTAAAAAGAACGCCAAGTAAGCCTGATAATGAGTTGATGTTCTGGGCATGTAGCTCGTGGGAAAAATAACCTGGCCAGAAACTGCACAGCGTGGACCCAAATTATTTTCACATCATTTCTGTCTAAGTTTATGCCTTGTGAGGTAGAACATTCATGCGTAATTATAGACTTCTACCAATCATCATTGATTGACAGAAGTGACATCACTGAGAATGCTGGTTATCCATTCAATAGATAGTGGTGACATCACTGAGAATGATGGCTATCAGTTCACTAGACAGCAGTGACATCACTGAGAATGCAGCCTATCCATTCAATAGAGAGTAGTGACATCACTGAGAATGCATCCTATCCATTCACTAGAGAGTGGTGACATCATTAACAATGCTGGTTATCCGTTCACTAAATAGCTGTGACATCACTGAGAACGCAGTCTATCCATTCACTAGATGGCAGTGACATCACTGAGAATTGGTGATATCACTGAGAATGTTGCATGTCCACTCACTGCAGACCAGTGACATCACTGAGAATTTTGACCTCACTGACAATGCATCCCATCCACCTAACACATTAACCAGAGAAAGTGTGACATCACGGAGAATGCAGCCTATATATTCATTAAATACCAATGAATTCACTAAGAATGCAGGCTATCCATTCACTGGAGAGAAGTGACATCACTGAGAACGCAGCCTATAAACTTACTGGAGACTGATGACATCACTGAGAATGGAGCCTATCCATATACTTGAGTGATTGTGGTTAGATGGGGGCAGAGCTCATGTAGTAGCTTCCCGAGTTAGTTTTAATTTCTAAAGAATTGAAGTAGGAAGAAAGTAATTAGGATGTTGTCGTCAGAATTGTGAGATGCCACTTCAAAGCTCAGCTCAGCGTGTTCTGTGTAGAAGAGCCATACTGCACTACTGAGGGCATGGGTGCTGAGTAATGACTGACATCATCAAGGCTTCATGACAGGAAACAGATGGGTCCACTCTCAGTAGAGGAAGTGATGCCCCTGTCATTAACCCCTTCATATGCATAACAGCCAAATCAATCAACAATGAACATCTTGCATGTCCCCCTCAACCTGGTCATGTGACATGGAGACTTTCGCCTTGGGCTACACAAAGTCTTATGTCTAAAGGACGTCTATGGCTATAGTCACATGGCTAATTCAAGCCTAAGGGCGAGCACCCACTGGCGTTTGCGTTTCCCGCGGGAAAAAAACGCAGCGTTTTCGCCGCGTGTCCCGCGTTTTTTCCGCACGTTTTCCGCGGCGTTTTCGCGGCGTTTTCGCGGCTTTGCCATTAATTTCCATGGAGAAAAATAAGGACACATATGCAACTGACAGTTCCTATGTTAAAAACGCAAACGCAATGCAAAAAAAACGCCAGTGGACAGGAACACATGTTATCTCTATGCCTGTGCAGGAAAAACGCAAAACGCAAAACGCAGGTAAAAAAACGCCAGTGGGTGCTCGCCCTAAGACCATTATTAGCCAATGTAAAAATTTTCTGATTGTGACCACTAGTTTCTCCAAGAGGGGTTGATACTGTAATCCCCCCAGTACATCATACTACATAACTCCCTTACTTGTATCAAACATCTCAGCCATTCAGCAGAGCCAAGGGGGTCATAATGAAAACCATGCACTATCTTGGCATGTATGTGCGCGTAATATGTGCCATGATAGAACATGCTGCAATCCTTATTGCTTACAATATCTGTGAGCGTCAACATGGGATCCCATGGCAGATTGGTACAGCGTAATATGCGCACAAACGTGCACAATATGTTTTTGTGAAGGAGCCATTAAAGGAATTGTACCAACTCCAATTTGCATATCCAATTTCCTAGAGGACTAGTGTTGAACGAACCAAAACAGTTGAACCCTGTTTTGGTTCGAACTTTGCTAAAAGTTTGGTTCGATGCAATCCTGAATCTTGGGCGGTTCTTTTCAGGCGAACCCACTAAAATTCTTATATTTTTTTTCATTTTTTTAAAAAAGTATAAGAAGAGGAAAAAAGAATTATTTTCCTTTTTTCTTTCTACTTAATTAAGGCCGGTTTCACATCTGCGTCGAAACCAATGGTCAATGGGGTCCGCTGGACGCTGTTATATTCTGTTGAGTTGAAACCATGATCTGAAGTAAGGTGATGTTAGTTTGCGAAGTGCCTTGCGTTTCAGTTTATTTGGTCTTTAGTATCAGTAACAACTTTTTGTATGTTTTTTGTGTTATATGCTATGCGAGCCATGTTTTTGTTATGTTTTATATTATGTTATATTTCAGAATTGGAGCTGTTTGGCCACGGGGATTCCCCTTTCCTGCTCCCGAATGGAGCAAAAAAGTGGAATCCCCAACGCAAGTGTGAAAGCACCTTTTTGTTTGCCTTAAGAACATCTCAAAATTCGTTAGATACATTCCTAGGTGCCCAAAGAGTGTAATAAAGGGCTTTTATGGCTCTTAGACAGTGTTATACACCTGGGTATTGGTGAAGGCGCACTGCATTGGCTTTGGCCGCCTGCACATGGTCAGGTCGGAACCCCTGCGGGAAATCTCACAGCGGGACCCGACCCGCGCCACTGCAGGAACCAGTGTGGGATTCACCTTATCCCGCGGCTCCAGCTCTCTGATGTGCCGGCTGCCGGCGCATGCGGAGAGCAGAGCCGGTGGCCTGGGAGTGACATTTCTGTGCGGGCCTCTGCGAGACCCGCACAGAGATAGAGCATGCCGCGATTTGGCAGTCTGCCTAGGATTGCATTTTTTAATGCAATCCTATGGCAGCTTCCACGGGCGGAAATTCTGCGGGAAATCTGAATTTCCGTCCGTGTGCAGGGGGCCTTTTGGTCTCTTCATGTCTACTAGGTCTTCACAAGGAGAATCTGTACCTATCCGGTTGCTACAGAATTTAACCTTTGGCATTTCGAATCTGAAATGTTTTATTTAATTCATTTAGCATCGTTTGCTCTTTTTTATAATTCTATATGCTTTGTGAGATTTTTCTGATAACTCTTCTCTTTTCTGCATCGTCCCCTCCCCTCCTTAAGAGCCGTTTATGACTTTTCCATATGCAGAAAATGACTTCATTTAAAGAGGGGAAAATCACAGTGAACACAGGGTGTGACTGCCTGTTCACAGCAAGGAAACCCTTCCAACATCTTCCTGCCAAGTTCTTATAAGCAGAAGCACAAGTACAATCTGCGTGACACTTGCCCCCCCCCCCCCCCCCCCATTCCCCCTCCTTAGGACTATCAGGGCCTCCCCATTCCTTATATCTTGAAGATCTAGGTAGAAAAACTCTCACTAATTGAACCCATTATGATAATTGTTTCCAGACACAAGATGTGACCCAAGTTCTGTTTGTACCGATCGTACTTATCGATGCTGAGTCAACACATAGTGGGGGCTATTTGTACGCAGTCCAAGACTGTAAAAAATACATCTGGAATTGTACAATATATTACAGTCTATCTTATGAAAACATATATAAAGTAACTTAGTGCAAAATCAATTTTGCATGGTGCACTGAGTAGTGCAAAACTCAGAAACTGCAGGATGAAACCCGAATTCACCCAAAATAAAATCTGTTCCGCAAAATTATATACGTGTTAAAACGTGAAAGCGGTTTTCCAGCACTATATTTATCCTCAAGATAAGTCATCATTAGTTGATCGGCGGAGTCCCTCCGCTCAGGGCCCCCACCGACCAGCTGAGTGAAGTGGGAGCAGCGCTCGGTGATTGCCGGTGTCACTTCAGTCCATACCGGGCACGGCGCCCACATTGTATATCAGCTGAGCCTGGTTTTGTAGCTCGGTCCTATTCACTTGAATGGGACGAAGTTGATCTCAGACCATGTGATTGATGAATGTGACGTCACTGACCTGAGAAGAGACTGCAGCGTGATCCTTCCATCAGGTGATCGGTGGGATTTCGAGCAGCGGACCCCAGTGATTAGCTATTGATGACTTATCCCGAGTACAGGTCAGGAATAGTATAGTTCCAGAACACCCCTTTATGGACACAGTTTATGGGCACTTATGATATGATGTATGACCTCACTATTATAATGCTATAGATCCTGTATAGTGCGATTCTCCCCCCATACAAGGTGGGGGTAGGGTCAGAGGTGCTATGCTAGGGGGCACTTATAGCTCTTTCTGTCACATGACTAAATACGGTTTACTTTCGCACACCAGTTTATTAGGTGTCAGAACTTTTTATAAACTCTATAAACCGCCACACTCTTTCATGCCCAGTGGTTATTATAACTTCATACTGGGGTCTAAGGCTTATACAAAGCCATATTATATGACCGCTCTATGTAAAGTGCGGACTAGGGGAGTATAATTCCGTCAACTTTCCCAAACTCCTGAACTGCCAAGCACATGATAAAAGTGAAGAATACGTCTTGGAATAAATGACAGACATGCCATTCAGGGGTCTGGAAGAGCTGGGTTATAAACCCTTTAGGAGCTGTGATGATGGACATAATGGTTGGCAAGTTCTTTTCATAGAAGAACTTTACAGGAGAGGCTGTCAGGGGATTGCAATCCAGCTTTTACAGACTTCTGAAAGGAAAAGCTTCTTAGTTATGCAGCACTTTGAGAACACTGACTATATACCTGGGAGAATATACCATTCAGGAGTCTGGGAAAGCTGGATGACAACCCCCTTGGGAGCAGTGACTGTAGACCTGTTAGTTGTCATCCAGCTTTACAGAAAAGAATGTCACCCAGCTTTTCCAGACCTCTGAATGGAAAATCTGCTTACTTGTGCAGCAATATAAGACAGCAGGATATATCATGGCACGATGTAAAGCACAATCTGACGGTGATGTATCATGACATAACTGATCAACATGTTATTCTGGAGTCCCAGAAAGCAGGATGACAACCCCTTTGGGTGCCTTAATAATGGATATATTGGATGTAACCCAAAAAGGCAGGATAGACTATAAAGAATCCATAAGGATGGCTGGCCTTATCTATTTGTAACCCATGCGGCACCAGGAAGCTGGCCAGATAATAATCTTCCTCAGTATGGCAGCATCTTGTGCAACTGCATGAATCACCCTCCTCCTGGCTCTGTCTCTTCACCTTTTGATATTCTGTGGTGCCACGGTCAGCTCATCTGTGCCTCTACAACATAACCACTTAGTTTTGTTACATTATTTTATCTTGGTTCTGGTACTGTGTCTATGCACTGAGGTTGGTATGGGCTGTATTTATGTTCTGAGCTTGGCTTTGGTATTGTACAGTATTTATGAGTTTGGGGCTGTATTTGTTATAAGCTTGGTTCTGGTATTGTATGTATGTTATGAGCTTGGTTCTGATACTGTATCATGAGCTTGGTCCTTGGGCTGTATTTAGGTCATGAGCTTGGTTCTGGTATTGTATTTATATTAAGAACTTGGTTCTGCTTTTGTATTATGAGCTTAATACTGGGGCTGTATTTATATCATGAGATTGGTTCTGGTGTTGCATTTCTGTACTGAGGTTGGCTTGTGCTGCATTTATTAACTTGTTTCTAGTGCTGTATTTATGTTATAAACTTGGTTTTGGTACAGTATTTATTCCCTGTGCTGTTCTGGTGTGGGTATGCTGCTATCTTTCGGCTTTCTGCACAAGCAGAATACAGTCAGGCGACCTATTAGTGTAATATGGAGCATAGAATTTTTTTCACTTATGCCGGGGGCAGGAGCTAACCTAGGCTGGCACTGCCCAACTGCCCATGACAACCTGACTTAGGCCTCCTGTCCATGGGCAATTTTTCACTGCGTTTCCCGTGGTGATAATCCGGCAGCAGGAAACGCAGTGATTGCTTTCCATAGACTTACTATGAAAAGCGCAGCCTCGCTGTCCACGAGCGGAGATTCATAGCGATTCTCCGCCCGCGGGATTTAAATTGCAGCATGCTGCGATTTGCCGCGATTCTCTGTGGTGAGCCTATCTGTCAGACAGGCTCATCGTGGAGAGCTGCCAGCTCTCCCCTGCTCCCTGGCGGCGGCTCCCGCGGTGAAAATCTGCCGCGGCATATCGCTACACCCATTGGTAGGAGGCTATAGTGGTACAAGTCACCCAGCTTTCCCAGGCTTCAAATCTGGTGGGTGTAATATAAGATCCTGGATTTGTGAGCTGTCCCAGAAACCGACAGACGTATTTATAGCATCCAATAATCTGAAAGGACTGAAACAAATCTGGCAGATTACAGGACTTTTACCGTATGTTAGATGATTAATGGCGGCGGTGGTGAATGACTGGGACGTGTTGGGCACACACGTGTTTACAGAGACATACGAAGGAAATGAAGCAGGCGTTAAAGGCACAGGCGCACATTCTGCTTGGCTGCTGATCAGAGACCCTGCCAGTCCCAGAACAGAGCCCTCTCTATACCGGCTGTGATGAAGAGGGTGAGTGGGATGGCAGCTACACGGAGAAAGGGGCAGGTGGGGAACAGATGGAGCCACCAACAATCCTCCCGCCTGGCCCTGCTGCTGCTATTCCTGTGCCATGTGGGAATTATTACCCCAAATTTCTCCTTCTAGTGGAGGTAACAGCACAATCCTGTCATCAGCGGAGTTGGCTAAAGAGTCAAAATAAACAAAATCATCAGGCCAAGCTCCGTGGCCAACCAGCTACCGGGGCTCACGGCGTAAAATCTGCACTAGGCTATATTTACAGACAGCGTATTGTAGTCATTTTTTGCACTGTTTTTGTTGGCATTTTTAGAAAGCATTTTTTTGTATTTTTTTTGTAACCAGATGTTATTTTAACCCCTTGGTGCCTACTTTTTGCAAGCAATCTTCATCGTCAAGAGCCATAACCCATTGACAAAGTTGTGTCGGGGCTTGTGTTTTTTGGGATGAGTTGTATTTTTTAAATGGCTCCACTCTGAGATACATGTAATGTGTCGCAGAACTTTTATTACATTTTTTGGAGGGAAGATGGAAAAATCCCTCAGAAATTCCGCCATTGTTTTTTAGGTTTTGTTTTTATAGCGTTCACTATAAAGGGAAATAACTAGAGGTGAGCCAGTATACTCGAGCGAACATTGTCCTTAGCGAGTACCTGCCCGCTCGAGAGAAAAGGTTCGGGTGCCGGCGGCGGGGGAGCGGAGAGTGGCGGCAGTCAGGAGGTGGTAGCGAGGGGGAGAGAGATCTCCCCTCCGTTCCTCCCCGCTGTCCCCCACAGCTCCCTGCCCGCCGCCGGCACCCGAACCTTTTCTCTCAAGCCGGCAGGTACTCGCTAAGGGCAATGCTCGCTCATCACTAGAAATAACATAATAACTTACCTGGCTATTATTACAAGTTTATTTTTTTCTATTTCACACAATAAAAAAATACACAATTTTATCTACATGTCCGCATTCTGAGGGCTTATTCCGACATGCGTATATCGGCTGGGTTTTCACGCCCGGCCGATATACGATGTGCCTTTCTGCAGGGGGAGGAGGCGGGCTGTGCCAGAAGCAGTGCACTGAGCTCCCGCTCCCTCCGCCATCATTTGCCACTGTTTGCAATGGGAGGGGGTGGGACAGGGCAGAGCTAAGTTCCGCCCCGTCCCGCCCTCTCCCAACGCATGCACATAAATACGTGCCAGCGGTCTTTGAGTGAACGCTCGCTGCTGAAGTCTCTCACTGGTTTGACTGAACAGTCAGTGAATGCATCTCCGAAGACCAAAACCAGCCAGAGACCATAGCAGTGAGTGTTCTTCTGTAGTCCAGCAGGGACTGTTCAGTCGAGGGTCACTTCATGTATATATGTGTTTTTGGGACCAATGAGCGTGAAGTTAGAGGCTTAAAAAAAAGGTAGGAACCAGACGCTAAACAAGCGCACACCTCCCTGCAAAGGTGTTGGCTAGTCGTTGAAAGACAAACAATTACCTGTTTACACCAGACAATAATTAGTCAACTAGCGACTATTTTTAGGTGAGCTGAAATCAACTAGCAACTAGTGAACGTATTTGTGCGCATGGCCTGGTTGGTGGCATTGTTTACACAGAACAACTGTGGCTTAGGGCCCTTTTACATGGGACGATTGGCAAGTGCAGAAATACCTGACAGTTGTCCCAGTGATCACTCCTGGAGTAATAATCGTTCAGTGATTGGAAGTGGAGCGGACTGGAGATCACGTCCGGCAGCCCATTGCATTCACAGTGAACAGGCAGTTCTTCATAGATGAATGACAACCTGTTTACATGGGCAGACCATCCTTCAGTTTTCATGCCTGCCTAAGGCTACCTATACACGGGCGACCACCTCTGCTCTGGATTTGTTTCTCCTGGTCCAATTAAAGATTTCCAGAGCTACCCTCAGATTATTCACTGGGTTGCTAGCCCCTGAGGCCGACCATCACAGGCCATGCGCCAATTTAGCTTGGTCCAACCCGGAACACAAAAGCCTAATCCCAAAGCAGGCTGACAAAGCCACTATGACTTCTTGGCCGTAGTGCAAACTGACTCACTGAGTCCTATTGTGGTAGCAGCCTAGCCCGAGTCTTCAGCCCATCCCTCTAGGGTGGCCGAAACCCCAGCCAAGGCTGATCCCCGGCACTGTGTTAAATAACTCGTTGTGAGAAGAAAGTGGGACACAGAACCCATTATTGGGAATGGTGGGGGTCTTAGCGCAGAGATCCCACAGATCATAAAGTTATTTCCTAGCCTGTGGACAGGGGATAACTTAAGATTTTGGGATAACCCCTATAAGCCTACTAGAAAGTTGCAGAGCTTTTCATTCGTGCAGCAGATGATCTGTGGGACCTCTGTAGTTTATGGTTATTGGATATAACAGGTTTCAGGAAGGAATTTAACATATATTATTGATACCGCATAACATCATGGAGTATAAAGAACACGGCGAGAAGCCTTTACATCAGATAGAGCTTATCATTTATTGATAGAGCACTTCATTGATTTTTTTTTTCTTAGATTAAACTCTAAACTATAGATTGTGAACTATAATGACTGCGGTTTCGGGGTCTGTGTCTCCACCAGAACATTTCCCGCATTAGCAGTTGAGTGTTATCCTAAGAACCAATCAGAATCCAATATTTCTAGCTCAGGTAAAAGAATAAAAGGACCTAAGTAATTGTTATGAGGACCCTATGAAATAATTAAATCATTAGATTAGAGAGGAAGGAGTGTTATCATGGGGAAACAGATACAGAAGCTCTTCTCGCTGTAAAGCCCCATTTACACGCAAAGATGATCGCTCAAAATGCGTTCAACAGATAGGATGATTGACAGTTTGAGCGATCATTTTGCATACGCTGCTAATGGGCACTAATGCCCATTAGTAGCTTATTAGCTTCATTTGCATGTAAATGAGGCTCTCTGTGCTGTATGCAGAGAACAGCAAATGGTCTGTTATCTGCATACAGCTCTTTTGTTCTCCTGGGAGACTGCAGCTAAATTCAATGTAGACAGCGCTCCTGTGGAGAACACAGCATGCAGTCCCTGCTATCAGCTTTCCGGCCAAAGAGTGGATTTTAAGCTCAACTAAAAATCATTGTTTGGCCGAAAAGCAAACGATGGTAGCATTTACACGCAGCAATTATCACTCAAAAGACATAGTTTGAGCGAATTTTGAGCAATAATCGTTGCGTGTAAATGGGGCTTAACTTCAGCTTTTAAAAATGTAGGGTAGATATTTACATAAATTCCCCCAGTATTGGAGTTGTGCCTTTCCGTCAAGTTGCTTAAAGGTGTCATTACACATGACAGTGATTGCTTGATACAGCAGATGTAAGTATCTTTTTACACGGAACGATAATTGTTCAAATTCTCGCTGGGATCCTAAATGCTGCCAGTGACTGAACAATGTCGAGAAACTCACGCCAGATTTGTGCATTGTGAGATTTGTGCGTTGCCATTCTTTTTAATGGAGTCATCTCGTACACAAGCAATTTTTTTCAATAGGACAGCAAAACAAATCGCACGGCTTGCGATGTGCGTGGAAGTGCGATGCGAGGTCTCCCATTGAAGACACTTTCTGATCCTCTGACGCGTCTAAAAAGCCACAGAAGTGATGGGAGGCATTATTGCCCCAAAAAACACCACGCATCACAGTGAAAACGCACATTGGCAACTGCCCAATATCACGCTCACCTGTGTATAGGTAGCCTAAGGGGTTACGTTTTCATTACATAATCAGAACAACCCCATAAAGTGATATTTCACCCAAAGTACATCCCAAGAACCCCTAAAGTGCTTGAAGTCTAAACTGGACAATCCCTTTAAGGCCGCCTGCTCAAATGGCGGGATTGCTGCGGGTATTCCGTTGTGGAATACCTGCAGTAATTCTGTAAGATTTCTAGGTGTGGATTTAGCTGCGGAATTCAACAGCATTACAAACTGCGGAACCAGAATCCGCAGCGCTTTTCAGAAAATATCCGCACAATGTGAGGGGGATTTTTTAAATTCCCTCCGCATGGCTTTTACGATAAACGCTGCAGGAATTTCACAGTGGATCCTGCCCATGTAAAGCAGCCTAAGGCCTCATGTCCACTTGAAAAATACAATCCGTGCAGAATCTGCTGCGGATTTCCGTGGCGGATTCTGCGCGGATTTGCTTTAAATGGTATTTTTTTGCATGCAGATATCCGCACACATTGCTATCAATGTGATCGCAATGTTGCCGATCCGCGCGGAATCCGCGGCAGAATGGAGCATGCCGCCTTTTTTCTCCCGCGCATGAAAAACGCAATTCTTTTAAAATGCCATCCGCGGGTGCAAAAATCAATTTAATGGACCGCGGATGGCCAATGATTCCCTATGGACGGAATCCGCAATTCCATTTAGCTAGTGGACATGAGGCCTAAAGGGGTATTACGGTTTTCAAGCACTTGAACTCTGCCATTTTTGGCGTTCCCCAATAGTCAAAAATTAGCATCAAGCCCTAAAAAAGTGTATACGTTCCAAAGAGGCATTTTCCTGGCATATACAGTATGGTAAAATTTGGTGATTGGCCAGAAATCACCTTTTAGCACCGCATGTTACAAGAGACACATACGCCTGTGTGAGTAAACCCTAAGACACAAGACTCAGCTGTGCTGTTATTTATGGGATTGTCCCATTAAATGGAACTCAAAAGGGGCGGTGCTTATGTAAATGCTCCCCAAAATGGCCATTTCAGTGAGGTTCTGTTGTCCAAGGCTGGTTCGAATATTGGGAGGTATGAAGAAGGGGTCACCTGCAGCAGCTGCTTCAACTATTCAAAGTACCCAGAAAAAGTAAGAGTTGGATCCTGATTGGCTGCTACATGCAACTCCTCCCCTACAGCTTCTCTTTGCCACTTTTTAAACATTTGGCCCCAAATTTAGAGCCATAGAGAACCTAGGCCTTTATGGATCTCGCCCGCTGTCCCTATTCTTCATCGCTCAGTAACAGCCACGTATGAGCGCAGCCGCATACACTATAATTATCAATTGCATACAATTACCAGAGCTGTAATTACAGCCATCGTCTATCTGAAAACATGAGTCCTTAAGGGAGAAGAACGCAAGAACAAGTTCCCATCATGATAAATAATACAAATGGAGAAAATTGTCGCTCTGTCACTTTAAGACTAGAAAACAAACATACATGTAGCACAAAAAGGGGTGTAAAATCTGCATACAGAATGAGACAATCCTCTAATGTCTGGTTTCACCTAATGACACATAGTACCATGAGTGATCGGTTATGTCACTTCTTTTTAATCCATACAGGATGTTACGAGAATGACTCTTCGGAAAGGAAGGGGGGGGTACAAGACGTAATAATCATATTAACCCTTTGTCGCTAGAAAGGTGCAGCAAATGTAAATTCATAATGAATCAAACCACCATGAGAGCTCCTGCTAAAAAAAAAACCGAAATATAACAATATGAGCGATCACCCAGCACGCAGGAATAACGGAACAATATTGTTACTTGGCAATAGCTTATTGGCAATCGCTTTGTCTAAACGGACCTTTAGTATAAATGGATAGAAGCCATTAGCCAACACACTGGCCACTTACACAGGAGCGATCATCGCTCAGTGAATGGAGGCAGAACGGGCCGGGGATCATTACAGCCCGCCCGTCTCTATTCACAGTCATTGATGAACACAGGCCGGTTGTCATTTGATTTTTTTTTTTCCGGCCTCCACAATCGAAACGGCGAACGAATTGACATTAGTCGTTCAGATCACGCAGGTATTTACAATGAACGATTATTGGTCAGATTCCCGCAATCCAATGAGATCCCAACAATCCTAAGGGCCCTTTTACACCGAATGATTATTGTCCCAATTCTCACGTCAATCTGCGCGATAATCGTTCAATATGAATACGTGCGCGAACGATAATTTGGTTGTCGTTTGGATAAGCAATCTAACGATTTATCACTGATCATTGGTTCGCTGCCTACTTTTTAACCTAACAGTTATCATGGAAACCACTCGACAATTATTCGCACGATTACCGCCTACGTGTAAATTTCATGCAGCACCTTGGCAGTCAATGGGTTAATTCCAGAGCCTTTGGTGGGATCAGATCCATGACTATTATACAACTATAATTGACCCTTCCACCATATGTACCTATAATTCCTAGTATTTCAAGCAGCCCTATTATATAATGCCTTCTATTCAGTTAACCCCTTCACAATAGTTAAAGGGAATGCAGCTTTAATGGGTTAACCCCAGCAACTGTCCCTCCTATGACATCTGCAATTAACCCCTCCCCTGCCAAGGAAAACACTCCCTAAACCAAAAAAAAAAAAAAACTTATCATGGACTTTTCCCAGCACTGTATGCCTCAAGGACATCCTGTATTGATCACAGGACCGATGCGAGACACTATGGGTGCGTTTACATAGGCGGTTTGCAAGAAGCACAGAAATCGCACGTGAAAAAACCCCATTATTTTAAATGGGTGATTTTTCTCTCGCATTGATGTTGCATATTCTATTATTGGGCGATTCTGTTCAAACCGTTAAAAAATAAGAAATCGCATTGCAATTGCATGTAAATGTGAGTTTCACGTGAAAGCGATGCGATTTTCCTTTTTTACGCACAAAACACATCGCACTCACATAAAAAGTGCGAGTTTCTGGGACTGATATCGCACACGCCTGTATAAATACACCCGGACATATGATACATAGAATCTATACTGCCCGCAGCTTCCCAGCAGTGTGTGGGTTAACACCGCCCCTGCACTTCTCCCTGATCTGTTCTCTCACATCTGCAGTTAACCTCTTCCCTCCCAGCCATGTCACTAGAAAAACTTCCACTGCAGGAAGGGTTAATGTCCCAGTGATACATTTAGCAGAACTTGTTATAAAAAAAAAAAGCGCAACATAGTATTTTCTTCCCTAATTCAAATCAGATGTCTCCCCCTCCAACCAACTGACATTAACCCCTTCCTGCCTGCAAGCAAATAACTCTCCGAAGCCTTCTAATTGCATCAGTTTAGAGAATTGCTCCATACAAGCACTACTCATATCCTGCAGATAGGAAGAGTTGCTGCTGGCTGCCCACCCCAGACTGGGTATACAGGGTTGGCACTTACCATCCTGCCCAGAGGACTCCAGGTGCTCAGTCAGGTCACATCCAAAAGCTCCTTTCCTCTTGATCTTCGTCTTGGCTCCCTTGTTCTTCATGAGTTGGTCCAGAGAGGAGCCCCCTACCCCTCCCAGTGGAACGCAGACTAATTTCTAGATAATGCAGAGATGAGAGGGCTCAGCCAGCCAACATTGGGATGTCCCAGCTCCTTCCAAGTCACTCCATGGAAAATCCAAGCAGCTCTGGACAAGGAGATCAGCTGTCACCCCAGGGTGGAGACTGGAGGATCTAGAGGCTGAGACTTGGATGGGCAGAGGGATCACATCCTGGGAGACAAGGCAAGGCAGCTGGGTGGTGGCACCCTGACATCTGGATCCAGGGAAGGGCACAACCTTAAGCCAAGTGTGCCACCTAAGCAAGGACTGTCCAAGTCTGTAATCCTCTTCTGCAGCTCAGTAGAAAGTCACAGGAGCTTGCACTCCAAGGTGCACCATGACCAGTCCCAGAGGCTGCAAATGACTCTTTTTGACCTATCTATATTTTTTTTTCCTTCTTCCTCCTTTTCTTACAAATCACTGGGTTATCCAGCTCAGGAAATGCTGTTAAGGAAATGAGGAAGGAGAAGGGGGGGTGGGGGTGCTTGTTTTTTGGCAGTGTGTGTGCGGGTGGGGGGATGTGGTGGTATGACAGGGGGGAGGGAGGGAGAGTAGTCCTGACATGCACCACCAGATAACGGGACAGCAAGGACTGTGCTGAAGGAAATCTGTTCTTCAACTCCAGCAACTTCCTCCCAGTCCAGAACTTGTCAGGGGAAGGGCCATCCCAGCAGAGGAGTGGCGCAGGATAATGCCGGAGGGTCTGGGACATCGATATGGGTTATTGCGCTATTAGGGAACCGTTACTATACGGTCTTGCTCACTCTGGCGCTGCTGGTTTTTGGCTTACCATGCTGAACGATTTTTTGGGTGGCGCCTTCTCTCATAAGCTTCAAAAATGTATTGCAATATGTTGAGTATCATTGCAATCAAGTAATATCACCGAGATTAGAATATAACCCTTCACATTCACACAGGCGTATTTTCTGTCCGTGTTACGTCTGTACTTTTTATGGCCGTAGTGGGGGGATGCATAGATAAAAAAAAACAAAAAAACACTGCTCCCCTTATGCTGCAGCGGTTTTCTGTTAACCTCACGCTGCAGCGGCTACGTGGTTGTTTACCAACGTGACCACTACAGCCAATAGAGGACCCAACAGTGTTAGAAGCCTACGTGACAAATTTATGGGACGTCACACAGTCTTCTTGCCCATTGGCGTCGCCTGTCAAATGCCACGGTGCCCACTCAGGTGTGCAATATACTGCGCAATTCCACGGGAAAAAGAACACATCTGGAACTCATTATGCTGAGTAGCCGTTAAAATCGCTACGTAGGTGTGTCTCGCGCCCATGTGACCAGGCCCTGCGAGCGCAGAAGATACAGTAATATGCGCAAAAGCACGTAGTTGACGGTACAAATGCACTGTGCTTACGTGAGCGTTTTTGTGCATACGCTGGTGTGAAGGGGTCCTTAAGGTTAAAGGGCTTCTCCTCATAATGACCTATGCTCAAGACAGGTCATCAATACTTGACTTGCGAGGGTCTACCGGTTGGGATTCCTGACACTTCCTGGGCCCACTGAAAGTAGATAGTTCTGTAAACTTAGCAGCAGTCCAGTTTGATAGTACAGGCACAGTCCTAATGAATTCAATGGCACCTCTGCCTGTAGTACCAAGCCTGGACACTACAGTACTAACAGCGCTATTTGCAGCACTGTCTGTACTGAAAGTGAGCCTACGAGTCAGCTGATAAACAGGAAACCCAAGTAACAGACCTCCACTAATCAAATAGGAAAAGTCCCAAAAGTCCTGAACAACCTCTTTTAATTTTATTTTGTGAAGAGATCCGTTCCATGCTAACAGTATGCTATCCATGTCAGTATAATTGGGGCATCACTGTGACTTGTACGCTACCTCCTAACTACATTATGTCCTGATGCTGGAACCATAGCTGTAATCTGAGGGAAATCTCTGGCATTTTTTAAAATTCTCCTGCAGTGCCTCTGCAGGTGAATTGGAGTATTACATAGAATTGTCATTGAAATAAATGGATTGTGCCTCCTATGTGTATATATAAACTGCTCCTTCAGAGTGAGAGACGTGTTGTAACAACTCTCCACTCACTATATAGTAGATTGGGGTACGGAACATGGAACACCTCATTTTTCAGAATTGTGCTGCTGATGTTTATCTTAGGCTGGATTCACATTTGCGTATGGGTGCCACGTTTTGGGGCATTTAGTGCTGCGGATTTGCTCGTGCAACAGCATTTTTACTGTACTTTTTACGTATGGAAGTCGTGCGTAATTGTGCGTGCAAAAAACACACACTGATGCTTTCTGCCATGAGTTTAATGAGATCGAGATGCGTTGTTTCCCTGCGCAAATGCTCAGGAAAATAAAGCATGCTGCGATTATTGTTCGCGCGACCAAATATGTGCATGTGAACGAACCCATTGAAATCAGTGGGTTCCATTTTCTGCATGTTGTGAGCGCAAACTGTGCACAAAATACGTCTATGTGAATCCGGCCTCACATAGAATGGTCTACACTGAAAACAATTGTAACAAAACCTCAGCTGTAAGAAGAATTAGCTCTGCACGGATTTTTAGCCCTTGGATGTTAAACAAGGATGTTTTTCTGTTTACTGACAGCTTGTAGCGATCGTGCATATGGTAAAGAATTGAACACAAAGTACAGTGTTTCCCAACTCCAGTCCTCCAGGCACCCCAACAGGTCATGTTTTCAGGATATCCTATAGTAAGAACACCTGTGGCAATGCCTGAGGCACTGACAATAATTACATCACCTGTGCAACACTGAGGAAATCCTGAAAACATGACCTGTTGGCGGTCCCTGAGGACTGGAGTTGGGAAACATTGCAAAAAGTTACAGAACTTTTCTAACAATGATTATGACATTTACATAAAACCAGAAAAAGCCCCTAATGGATTCCTGGGTCAGACGATATACACTACTATGTGATTCAGGCCTCGGCGTATTGCCGTCGTGTGGGGAAAGCCAGGTTAGCTATCTTCCCCTTCCCTCCAATGCATCAGAGGGGCAGCGTATATCGGCCTGGGTGTTAAAACCCGGTTGATATACGCCCGTGTGAAAAAGCCCTTAGGCCGCTTTCATACAACCAAGAAATGAATATGAACCCCATTATTTTGAATGGGGTCATACATACGAGCGATCTTTCTTACCACATTGCGGTCAAAAAGCGCGGCATATCCTATCTTTGGGCATTCCCCCAAATGCTTTGCATTTCATTGGCCATTTTTTTCGAAACATTGTGAAAACAATGGGAAACACACCATGGCAGAGGTGTGCCGACGGCCGCTCACCACTGTAGCGATTACCAGCTAGGGTGCTGCAGCTCCTCGCTGGTAATCATGCTGGCAGTACTGATCCCGACGCACACTCTGACGTCAGTGTGCAGCCGGGATCCTCCTCCCTGAGTCCCCTATTATTACTGAGAGGGGGGGGGGTTAATATTACTATTGGGGGATAATATTACTGAGGGGTGGTTAATATTACTCAGGGGGGTTAATATTACTCAGTGGGGTTAATATTACTGAGGTGGGTTTATATTACTGAATGGGGTAATATTGCTATGGGTTTAATATTACTGACGGGGATAATATTATTAGTGAGGGGGGTTAATATTGTTATGGGGTTAATATAACTGACAGGGTTAATATTGCTATGGGTTTAATATTACTGATGGGGATAATATTATTACTGACGGGGATAATATTATTACTGAGAGGGAATAATATTGCTATGGATGGGTTTCATATTGCTGAGGGGGATAACATTACTGTGGGCTTATTACTACTGAGGGGGTTAATATTATTACTGTGGGGGTCACTATTACTACTGGGACAACTGTGGTGTACCCTGTTACTACTGGGGCAACTGTGGGGTCGCTATTACTACTGGGGCACTGTGGGGGTCGCCATTACTACTGGGGCCACTGTGGGAGTCGTTATAACTACAGGGGCCACTGTGGGGGTCGCTATTACTACAGGGGCCACTGTGGGGGTCGCTATTACTACTGGGGCCACTGTGGGGGTCGCTATTACTACTGGGGCCACTGTGGGGGTCGCTATTACTACTGGGGCCACTGTGGGGGTCGCTATTACTACTGGGGCCACTGTGGGGGTCGCTATTACTACTGGGGCCACTGTGGGGGTCGCTATTACTACTGGGGCCACTGTGGGGGTCGCTATTACTAATTGGGCCACTGTGGGGGGTCGCTATTACTAATTGGGCCACTGTGGGGGGTTGCTGTTACTAATTTGGCCACTGTGATGGTCGCTATTACTAATTTGGACACTCTGGGGGTCGCTATTACTAATTTGGCCACTCTGGGGGTCGCTATTACTAATTTGGCCACTCTGGGGGTCGCTATTACTAATTTGGCCACTCTGGGGGTCGCTATTACTAATTTGGCCACTTTGGGGGTCGCTATTACTAATTAGGCCACTATGAGGGTCGCCATTTTTACTGGGGCCACTATGAGAGTCACTATGACTACTGCGACCACTATAGGGGTCACTATTACTACTGCGACCACTATAGGGGTCACTATTACTACTGCGACCACTATAGGGGTCACTATTACTACTGCGACCACTATAGGGGTCACTATTACTACTGCGACCACTATAGGGGTCACTATTACTACTGCGACCACTATAGGGGTCACTATTACTACTGCGACCACTATAGGGGTCACTATTACTACTGCGACCACTATAGGGGTCACTATTACTACTGCGACCACTATAGGGGTCACTATTACTACTGCGACCACTATAGGGGTCACTATTACTACTGCGACCACTATAGGGGTTACTATTAGGGCTTGTTCATACGGGCGTAATTGTATTGCAGTCACACAAATACGCTGCGTATTTGGGCACACAAAAAGGAACGCAGATGGGAAATGGTGCGCAAATATGCAGTGAATACATTCACCAAGTATTTGCCCGGCCCATTCACTTCAGTGGCCTATTGGGATGCATAGTACGTAACAAAATAGGTCATGCTGTGTGAAAATATACATCTTGTGAATGAAGTCATTGAAATCATTGGCTTCTATTTACTACTAGAGATGAGCGAACGTACTCGGATAAGCACTACCCGTCCGAGTAATGTGCTTTATCCGAGTACCTCCCCGCTCGTGCTCAAAGATTCGGGGCGCTCCGCTGCTGACAGGTGAGTCGGAGCGGGGAGCGGGGCAGAGCGGCCGGGAGAGAAGGAGAGAAAGATCTCCCCTCCGTTCCTCCCCGCTCTCCCCTGCAGCTCCCCGCTCCGCAGCGCATCCCGAATCTTTGAGCACGAGTACAGCGGTACTCGGATAAGGCACATTACTCGGACGAGTAGTGCCTATCCGAGTACGTTCGCTCATCTCTATTTACTACATATTATGTACTGCCTTACAATTGGCCCTTTGAAGGTAACCATAAGCTTGATGTGGCCCTCAGTGAAAATGAGTTTGACACCCCTGATCTAAACAGTCCCCCCTTCCCTCCCACTCACCGTCTTTCTGCCTCTCTCCTCCACTCTTGTGTTTGCAATGGGAGGGGGCAGGTTGGGGGCAGAGCTAAGCTCCGTTCTGTCCCGCTGACTCCCATTGCTGGCTATGGATAGGAGAGGGGGCAGGAGTTTGGCTCCGCCCCTGTCCCGCCGACTCCCATTGCAAATCGCTCCGAGGGGAGGAGAGAAGCAGAGAGCCTGTAAGTGGGAGGGACAGCGTATATTGGCCAGGCATGAAAACCCGGTTCATATAAGCCCTTAAAGACACAGCCCTTTTTTTCCATTTCTGTTTTTTTTTCCCCCTTTTAAAAAAATTATAACTCTTTTATTTAACCATCGATGTAGATGTCTGAGGGCTTGTTTTTTGCATGACAAGTTGTATTTTTCAGTAGTACTATTTAATGTACCATATAATATACTGAAAAACCTTTTAAAAATTCTACGTAAAGTGAAATGGAAAATAAACAAAATTCCGCCATTTATGAATGCGTTTTGTTTCTACGGTGTACAAACTGCAGCAAAGAATGACATGATAACTTCATTTTATGGCTCAGTACGATTCCTACGATACCAAATTTAGCTAGTTGTGTGTTTTTTTGTTGTTTTTTTTTTTGCTGTACTACTTTTATTTCTTTCCAAAGATATTTAATTTTTTGAAATTATTTTCTGCCTCCGTCTTCTGACCGTCATAGCTTTTTTATATTTTCTTCAACATAGTTGTACATTTTTTGCAGGTTGTCCTGTAGTTTCTATTGGTGCCATTTTGCAGTGCATATGATTTTTTGATTGCTTTTTATTAAATTTTTTTCTTGGAGATGGGGTGACCAAAAAAGCGCAGGTGAATTGGAGTTATTTTCTTCTGACAACGTTCACTGTGCGGGGGGGGGGGGGGGGGGGGGGGAATAATGCATTACTTTGATAGATTGGACTTTTACGGATGCAGCGATACCAAATATGTTTTTTTTTTGTTTTAGTATTTAGATTTCTTTTTTTATAAATGTGGCAAAAGGTTTTTTTTTTTACTTTTATTACCTTTTATTATTTTTAATAATTAAGAAAACCTTTTTAAACTAGTTTTTGCAGATGTTTTTAGTCCCCACATGGGACAAGAACTTGCGATGCTTTGATCGCTCTTGCAGTATGATGTAATGCCATAGCATTACATTATACCGTGATCAGACAGGTAGTCTATCAAGCTACGCCGCAGGCATGGCTTGAATGGCAATCTGCAATGGCAGCCATTGGGCCTTTCAGAAAGCCCTCAGATGCCATGAAAACCCATGATCTTATCCCGTGGGGCAGTGCGGGACCCCAGAACATCGATTGGGGCATTTAAAGGGTCAGTAGCTCCGATCAGCGGCGCTGCTTATCAGAGCTGTTGTGGGCGAATGTTAGCTGTCAACCTGCGATCCCCTTTCATACATACCCCGAATCTGCAGGACACAACTGTACATTCTGTAGTGTTAAGGGGTTGTCCCACGATTTGCTGCAGGAAGCAGACCGCTTAGTACATTGCACAGGGGTCCAGGCTGGTCCTACTGCAGTAACTGGGCCTGCAGTACAACCCGACACTGCACAATGTACAGAGCTATCGGCTTCCTGCAGCAAATCAGCTAGAAGTGGGGCAATCCCTACAAGTATCTTCTGACAAGTACAGTAGTGTTCAAAAAAATAGCAAGTTTGGAAAAGCAAATAAAGCGCAAAATCATAACATTTACTTCCAGAAATGCAAATACATTGGAAATACTACACATTCAAATCCAAACAAACTGTATCTAATTTGTGTCAATCCTTTACAGAAAGTAAAGAAAAAGTCATTTGGGCTGTTCAAAAAAATAGCAGCGTGGGCATTTTTCTATAAAACTTGAAAAATGTAATGTATAAAATGGAAAAAATGTTTAACATTTGACTTCACTTTGAATTACTGAATATTTAGTGGCACAACCATCGTTTCTGAGAACTGCGTGACTTCTGTGTTGCATGGAGTCTGCCAACTTCTGGCACCTCTGAACAAATATTCCAGTCCAAGAAGATTGGACTAAATTCCACAGTTCTGCATTTTTTTGGTTTTGCCTCATAAACCGCATTTTTTACGTCACCCCACAGGTTCTCTATGGGATTTGGTTGGCCACTCCATTACCTCGAGCCTGTTCTCTGAAACCAATACGTTGTTCGCTTACTGGTATGTTTGGCTTATTTCAGGGGTATTTCTTTTTTGGCGTAGGTTAACATGATCTCCTCGAGGACTTTATTATGTTCAAGCTGATCCATGATCCCTTGTATGCCCATAATAGGCCCCGTACCCCGGTACGAAAAACATCCCCATATCATGATTTTTGCACCACCGTCCTTACTGTCTCCGCAGTGTACTGTGGCTTCAGTTTAGCGCTCGGGGGTTGTCTGACATACAGGCTGCCGCCACTAGACCCAAACAGAACAATATTGCTTTCATCAGTCCACAAAATGTTGCGCCATTTCTCTTTGGGCCGGTCAATGTGATCGTTTGCAAATTTTAACCGATTTTGGACTTGTCTTTTTTGCAACCAAGGGACTTTGTATGGATTTCTTGCTGCTAATTTGGCTTCACTTAATGGTCTTCTGATTGTAGCCGTGCTCACTGGTAAGTTCAGATCTTCCCTGACCTTTCTGGAGGTGATCACTGGCTGAGTCTTTGCCATTTTGGTTCTTCTTCAATCCATTGGAACAGTAAGGCCGCCTGCAGACGGCCGGGTTGGATCCCATTGCGAGAATTCTCGCAGCAGGACCCGACCCGAGTCCCTGCAGGGACCTGCACGGCACTCACCTCTCCTGCGGCTCTGGCTCTTTGATGTGCCGGCTGCCGGCCAGTCGGCGCATGTGAAGCACGGAGCCAGCGGCCGGGGAGTGACATTTCTGTGCGGGGCTCTGCGGGCTCCGCACAGAAATAGAGCATGCCGCAATTTGTTTTCTGCTCGTAATTTCATGCGGGCAAATCGCGGTCATCTGCCTAGGATTGCGTTTTCTAACGCAATCCTATGGCAGCTTTCAGGGGTGGAAATTCTACGGGAAATCCCGCCGCAGAATTTCCACCCGTGTGCAGGCGGCCTAATTCTCTGCTTCCTTCTGTCTCTTTCAGGCATCATTCACACGAGCGCATATACGGTGCGTTTTTACGGCCGACAGATAAACAGGTCCATCTAAGGATTTGTTTCCAATGCCTTCGTTTACATGGGCGAATATACGGCATACAGTGCAAAATGGAATATACGCAACATAAATACACGTGGGCGATTATACGATGGGCAAAAAGATGGTTCTGGAACTATCTTTTGACCGAGATACGGTGGCGGCTCCCATGTCCCGTATAATGTAAGTGAATGGAATTTTAACAAACCCCATTCATTTACAGCAAGTAAAATCTTGAATTCCATATGCTCTTCTTTGTGAAAATGGCGCCAATTTTCACAGTGGAATTAATTGCAATGCAGTGAGTGAATTCCGCAGTCAAAATCTGCATGAAAATCCATGCATGGATTTTGGCATGGATTTCCCCTGCGATGTCTGCACTTATCCCCCCAGCCTGTGAGACTATTTGCCTGTGAGGACACGAACGCTCGGGACGCGGGTTCATCTTCACATTGCCTCATTTTCCTGCTCACCAGGGCATTTGGCTGCACTAGAAAGGGATGTAAATTTCCAATACTGCAAACAGCTGCCGGCTCGATTTCCACACGTGTCACCATCGTGCACATGTCACTGGCCATATGCTCCGTACACAATGCACTGAGAAGCGTTAAACGCCATATCTGGACGCCCCCTAGTGCGACACCCTCGGTCCATGTACATACTCTTATTAGTACTGGTTATTTACTGGTTTATAGTCCTTCAGTCCTTGCTGCAATGAAAATCAGCACTCTAGCATATAGTTATACACAGTACCCATTCTGAACAAACAGAGCAGCAGTGTAAAGCATGGTGGGAAAACTTAGCAGTGACCCGAGATTATAAATCAGGGGTGGCATACAAGCTAAGATTGCTTTCACACGAGCATATATTACTCTATATGTGGTCTGTGTTTTGCAGATGCATCTATGTATCTATTCACGTGGCCGTATTTATCACGACCAACGCAGTGTGACCTATTTTCTCAATTTTGCCTCCGATTTGGTATTATTTTCTGTTGGGCAAATACGGATTTGGAACTGCCCTATATCATATAAGCTTCTATGGGAGCTTCTATTGCCGCGATCAGCTGGTAGAGGGAGGGGGAGAGAGTTCAGCAGCGCTAAACTCTCTTCGCCTAGTGAATGGAATTCTGGACTGCAGCGTATATACAACGCACCCGGCTGTCGGAATGGGTGAGAAAACGTGAGATTAGCCGCAACTTGGTTGTGGCTTTCTCTCCTCGATGCGATTTTCGGCCTTCATTCAGGTGGCCAAAAATTTCAACGCCCTTGTGAAATAGGGCTTAGCCAGCCTGATGAAACGGAGGGTGGACTGGAGACACTCTTCGCAGAATAAGGGCTTATTCAGTTGATCGCCGTTTTAACGTTCAGATAGCTGTGCTACAAAAAACTAAAATTTAAATAATTTATTTATTCTCAATTGTGTTTAGAATTTTATTTTTTTTCCCTTTTGTCACCTTTGCTTTTGTTTCATTTTCATAAATGTGTTATTCCTTGCTTTTCTAGACCTCAGATTTGTGCTTGATAAAGGAGTATACAGGCTCCAAAACGCGTTGCAATCTGTTTCTGTACATGTCCAATAAATTAGCACTTATACGTTTAAGAAGTCTTTACCATTCCTTTACAAGTCCTGGTTTTCTATCCATCCATAGTAACTTGGTTTACTTTTGACTATGTCTTGGTGCTTTTTTCACTTATTGGACCTATATATATATATATAACTAGCTGATATACCCAGCTTCGCCCGAGTTAATTTGGTACTGGTGTTTATCTGGTGTTCACACGGAAAAGCTTATGAAGTCGTGCTTACTTTAGAGATACTGAGGAAAAACATATGTTCACCATTTTGCATAGTTCTCTGCGTTACCCAGGAAACACCACGGGGAGGTAAGCATGCGACGTTTCCTTTATATAAAATGACATCCGGAAGTGAGAGAATTAGATTACGTACATAAAATTTGGACACTAATTCTTTTGCGCTTAGAATTGAATAATCGAGTTGGGACCCATTAGCTTTTCCTATTTATGACATAATCAATGCTCGTGCCAAATTTCCCGTTTCTATGACACCGGAAAGTGAAAAAATTACATTCCGCACGTAAAATTTGGACGCCAATTCTTTTGTGCTAGAATTCAATAATCGAGTTGGGACCTATTAACTTTTCCTATTTATGACATAATCAATGCTCGTGCCAAATTTCCTGTTTCTATGACACCGGAAAGTGAGAAAATTACATTCCGCACGTAAAATTTGGACGCTAATTCTTTTGAGCATGGAATTGAATAATCAAGTTGGGACCCATTAGCTTTTAATATTTATGACATAATCCATGCTCGTGCCAAATTTCCCGTTTCTATGACACCGGAAAGTGAAGAAATTACATTCCGCACGTAAAATTTTGACGCTAATTCTTTTGCGCATAGAATTGAATAATGGAGTTGGGACCCATTAGCTTTTCCTATTTATGACATAATCAATGCTCGTGCCAAATTTCCTGTTTCTATGACACCGGAAAGTGAGAAAATTACATTCCACACGTAGAATTTGGACGCTAATTCTTTTGCGCATAGAATTGAATAATCGAGTTGGGACCTATTAGCGTTTCCTATTTATGACATAATCAATGCTCGTGTCAAATTTCCCGTTTCTATGACACCGGAAAGTGAAAAAATTACATTCTGCACGTAGAATTTCGACGCCAATTCTTTTGCGCTAGAATTGAATAATCGAGTTGGGACCCATTAACTTTTCCTATTTATGACATAATCAATGCCCGTGCCAAATTTCATGTTTCTATCACATTGGGAAGTGAGTGATTTAGATTATGTACGTAAAATTTGGACGCTAATTCTTTTGCGCATAGAAATGAATAATGGAGTTGGGACCCATTAGCATTTCCTATTTATGACATAATCAATGTTCGTGCCAAATTTCCTGTTTCTATGACACCGGAAAGTGAGAAAATTACATTCCGCACGTAAAATTTGGACGCTAATTCTTTTGCGCATGGAATTGAATAATGGAGTTGGGACCCCTTAGCTTTTCCTATTTATGACATAATCAATGCTCGTGCCAAATTTCCTGTTTCTATGACACCGGAAAGTGAGAAAATTACATTCCACACGTAAAATTTGGACGCTAATTCTTTTGCGCATAGAATTGAATAATCGAGTTGGGACCTACGAACTTTTCTTACTTATGACATAATCAATGCTCGTGCCAAATTTCACGTTTCTATGACACCGGAAAGTGAGATAATTAGATTCCGTATGTAAAATTTGGACGCTAATTCTTTTGCGCATAGAATTGAATAATCGAGTTGGGACCCAAATACTTTCCTATTTATGACATAATCAATGCTCCTGCCAAATTTCGAGTTTCTATAACAACGGGAAGTGAGAGAATTAGATTCCGTACGTAAAATTTGGACGCTAATTCTTTTGCGCATAGAATTGAATAATCGTGTTGGGACCCATTAACTTTTCCCATTTATGACATAATCAATGCTCGGGCCAAATTTTAAGTTTCTATAACATTGGAAAGTGACAGATTTAGATTACGTATGTAAAATTTTGACGCCAATTCTTTTGCGCTAGAATTGAATAATCGAGTTGGGACCCAAATACTTTTCCTATTTTGGAGATATTCTATGCGTGTGCCAAATTTCATGTTTCTACGACATCGGGAAGTTGGAGAACTTTTGGCGAGTCAGTCAGTGAGTCAGTGAGGGCTTTCGTCTTTATATATATAGATAGATTTCCTTCCGTTGATCCAGCACCAGGGGTTGTAATCCAGAAAACCTCTCATGGTAGGAGGCATAAAACTCCTGGAGCTCTGTAACTTGCTTCTGCAGGGCGTTCACTATGGGCTCCATGTTTTGGCTTAATTATTTTGTAGTGTTTTACCGGCAATGGGTGTAGTAGCCATGTGGAACTGGAGAATAGTCAGGAGGAAACTGGAGGCCATCAGCAGGTAGTCACGTTTGCAGTACAAATTGATGAGGTGGAAAGCATAGTAAGATGGAAAGTCAGAGGTCATTATCGGGAAGTCTTGGTTGCAGTACAAATGGATGAGGCAGAAAGCATAGTCGGTAGCAGAGCCAGGAGATGTCAGCAGGTAGTCACAGTTCACAGAAGAGAAGCAGGTTAGGAGATGCAGCTTGATGAAGGCAATGTGGCATAATAGTCATGTGCTGGTGCAGTGGCTGGGTCAGACCTTTATAATGAGCCAAATCAGGAATACAGAGGCGAGGTGAGGACCAGGAGGCAAAGGCTAGATTACTGGGATCAAAGCTGAGAATCATGCTGTCCACAAGGCAAGAGGTTCCCAGTTCGAGTCCTGACAGTGGCTTTGGGAAAGAAATGGGGCATCATTTCCAATTTGTTTGTCCATACATGGAAGGGAAAAAAAGGAGGGGTATAATATGAGACCAGAGGCAGGGAGAAACACAGCATTTCTTCCATTCATCGCTTAACCCCAGCTATTCTACATGGATAGCGGGACCAGAGGCACTAGTAGGACAGACTGTTAAGCAGCTTGACATGCATTCCCCATCTCATGGTGGGCCATCAGGAAGCTGGTGCAGCAGCACTACTACAGGTGACAGGGGAAGTCTAGCAGAGGTGTGGCATAGTTTTTACAGCCTGCAGCAAAGTCACAGGCAGCATGATGGTCCAAAAGTATGTCAGTTCCCACGTGGATGTAGTCAGACATGGTGTTGGCCCCTTTGCCTTGTGTGTGTAAGCTGGATGATTGCCCAGATCTTGCACAACATGCTGTAGAGGTGCTTGCCTGCCCCGCAGACAGTGTGCTATCAGAAGGGTGTTCAGCACAGCTGGGGATGTGATAACTGATAGCTGCATCTGCCCACGGACCACATGGATCGCATGACATGCCGTGGATTTCACCTGACTTCTAGACCCCCATGGCAAATTCCACTGATTAGTTGGCATGTTGGTAATTTTTACTCCCAGATGACTGAGCATAGATTTAAACGAAAGACCACACTGTGCCCTCAAGGTGCTGCTGTGGTGATGGTAGCAGTGGGGTTGGTGCTGCTCTCCTTTTCCTGCTTCCGCCATGTTTCCTCTTCCGTCTCTATTTATGCTGCGGAATCTTACTGCAGAATTTAACCCTTGAAATACAAGGGTGGAATTCTGCAAGAAAAAATGCGGTCAATTTCACACCATTTAGGTCTCACACCCACTGGCGATCTGTTATCCTTGCGATGCGAGAGTGAGTGAAAACGCATGATAATGAAACCAATGATTTTCAATGCTTTCATTCTCATTAGCGATGTTTTCACTGTAATCTCGCATCGCAAAGAAGAATCTGCGATATCGCCCATTGTTGTCAATAGGGCCAGCGGCAGCAGCGCCAGCACCATTGAAAACATAGGGAGAACATTGCGCTCCCCAGACACAGCTGTGACAGCTATGGCAGGGGATTCCTTCTTCGCTGTGGGGATGAAGGAATCCTCTGCCACAGTTGTTACAGCTGTGGCAGAAGTCTGTGATGCTATCCCATTTCTTTCAATGGGGCCGGCACTTGCGGCCCCATTGAAAGCAGTGGGTTTGCAGCGATGACTTTTGAGGAAAAGCTTGAAATATAAGCCCTTCCCTGAAAATCATAGCAAGCTGTAAAAAAAAGGAAAAAAAGAAAAAGATTAACTCACCTAGAAGAGCCGTCCGTCTCTTCTCTCCGGCCCCGGCATTCGTCTTCTCAGTTCTGGAGGCTGGGGATTAAAAAGAAAAAAACCGCCCCCAGAAAGCACTGCCTCTGATTGGCTGAGCACTGTGGCCAGTAAGAGGCAGTGCCCAGCTGTCATTGCATGACAGCTGAGTGCTGCCTCTGATTGGCCACAGCGCTCAGCCAATTAGAGGCAGCACTCAGCTGATCACTGAATCCGCAATTCAAATCTGGACCAATCATTGTATAATGCAAAGTTCTGCACATTTCTTAAATATTTTGTGTTTCAATTTCTCACCATTTTTAAGATCTGTGCTTGCCATCAATAAATAGGAAAATTCTTATATATAGTTCTATATATAGTTCATATATAGAGCCTTAAAAGCAGTACAGACCTAAGGCCTCACTCAAGCGCTTTGCCGCATTTTACTTTTGTTTTGATGAGGAGCGCTAAACGTTCAAAAATAGAACAGACACCTCTCAGAAATCGCGGCGCTGAAAAGCGCTGCGATCGAGCGGCTGTCTGAGCTAACCCATTGAAAACAATGGGAACGATATACTGCGATTAGCGCAGAGCTGGTAAAAAACGTCTGTGTGAGGGAGGCCTTATACCTCTCGCAGCTGAGGGTTTGTTACAAATGTACGCAGTTTAGACAATCCTCTGTGAGCTTAACAGCAGCTTAATTATTTAGAGGAAAGCTTTGTTTTCCTGAACCAAGCCAAGATTGCAAAGGCTCATAGCTGTCAGGATGATAGATACCCCTACAAATGACCCCATTTTAAAAACTACACCCCTTACTATATTCACTTAGGGGGGTCAAGAGATTCTTTTCAGGAGTTAATGCAATTTAGAGAAGAAAAAATTAAATTTTATATTTTTGCAAATACGTCATTTTAAAGACAGTTTTTTTCTCTATAGTGCACATGAAAAAATGGATCCCCCTGTTTGTCCCGTGTTCAGAAACATACCCATTGTGGCTTTAATCTTCTGTCTGGATGCACAACGGGGCCAAAATGAAGGGAGCAGCGGGTGGCTTTCAGAACAGACATTTTGCTTGAATGTGTTTAGGCCCCATTGCCCACTTTTCATTTTTTTTGGCAATTGTGTCATTTTAAAAAGTTTTTTTTTTGTACAGCACTCATATGAATTAAGACTTGCACCCCAAAATGGATACCCCCGTTTGTGTTGTGTTTAGAAACATACCCATTGTGGACCTCATATTATGCCTCAATGCACAATAGGGCCCAAACTGAAAGGAGCAGCCGGTGGCTTTCAGAACAGACATTTTGTTTGAATGTGCTTAGGCCCCATTGCCCACTTGTAGAGCCCTTGAGTGGCCAAAACAATGGAGAACCCCCACAAATGACCCCATTTTGAGAACTAGACCCCTTAATGAATTTATCTAGGGCAGGGGCGTAGCTAGAGGCTCATGGGCCCGGGTGCAAAAGTTAAGCTTGGGGCCCCCTTCCAGACCCGTCCACCCACCACTCCTTTTCACAGCTACTCCTTGTATATCACTTTTAGCTACATTACAGTTTTTTTTAATGACCCATCAATGGACCATTAGTAATCAGGGGTTTAGATTTTTAAAACATCCAGAACACAAGCCTCAAGGCATGCTTTGCTTCCCCAAGAAAGAAAAAAATAATGATATATACACATACATAATACAGGCACACATACATTGGAGACAGCATGAGCTAACTTTTATAACATGTTAGGGCTCATGTCCACGACCAGGTTTTCACCACGTATTATGCACACGTGGTAATCGCAGCATGCTCTCTTTCTCTGCGTACCAAGTAACGTGAGCCCTGTACACTTGTATGATACGCTGCCCATACACATTACATTGTTTCCATACACATTGTCACTCTAAACAGAGTGGGGAATTAAAAAAAGAATCATCCTGTGCATGTGCAGTGCTACACAAGGCCATATGTGGTCGCTGCCGGCAGCGTGCACGGCTGGGAAATGTGTGAGATGCTGGTGGTCTCCCACAGTGTTGTAGGCTTACGGCTGTGGCATTGGCATTGAGCCCTTAGTCACCAATACAGCGGCTCGGTTCTAGCATACCTCTAATAGTGAAGTCAGGTGCCGGCTCGCAGAACCCCCCTCACTCACCCCCACTCCCCATCACACAGAACCCCCCTCACTCACCCCCACTCCCCATCAGACAGAACACCCGTCACTCACCCCCACTCCCCATCACACAGAACCCCCCTCACTCACCCCCACTCCCCATCACACAGAACCCCCCTCACTCACCCCCACTCCCCATCACACAGAACACCCCTCACTCACCCCCACTCCCCATCACACAGAACACCCCTCGTCCCCCCCCCCACTCCCCATCACACAGAACACCCCTCGTTTCCCCCACTCACCATCACACACAGAACACCCCTCACTCACCCCCACTCCCCATCACACACAGAACACCCCTCCCCCCTCTTAATCATACCGAGGACGTTCCCTCTCACTGACTGCACTTACTTTCACTATGGTCTCTGCGCAGGCAGGCAGCCTCTCTTGCACATCGGTGCTTCCTCCCAGGACCTCCGCTCAGACTCCTCCCCTCTGATGATCTCTGTGCTGGAGAACTAGATGGGGGAGGGGTCTGAGCGGAGGTCCTGGGAGGAAGTACCGATGTGCAGGAGAGGCTGCCTGCCTGCGCAGAGACCATAGTGAAAGTAAGTGCAGTCAGTCAGTGTCGTGGAAAGTAAGCCCCGTGGGCCCCCAGGGGCTCAGGGGCCGGGTCGCAACCGCACCCCCAGCACCCCCTATATGTACGCCAGTGATCTAGGGGTGTACTACCTATTTTGACCCCACGGTTTTTGAATGAATCTAAGCAAAGTAGAAGGAAAAAATTAAGATTTTAATTTTTTGGGCAATTGTGTCATTTTAAAAACAGTTTTTTTATACAGCACACATATAAATGAAGACTTGCACCCCAAAATGGATCCCCCCGTTTGTCTTGTGTTCAGAAACATACCTATTGTAGCCCCAACACATGGCTAGACCTATAATTGAGGGAACACTCATTGGATTACAGGCCCCATTGCTCACTTGTGTAGAAACAAAATTGACTCCCTAATATAATCCCCTCTCCCCCCCCCCTTCTTTTTGGCATTCCCTAAATCTTGGAGAAAAGTAATAATGTAAACTGTGTGATCTGTCCAAAGACAGGGGTAATTATGGGGGCCTACTTGGGATGGGCACATGGGGCAATAAAATAGGGTATCCATCCTCGCCCCATGCTTCCTGCAAACCCGACATCTTTGGGGGGGTATTTTTTGTACCTCAGTGCCAACAATGGGGTGTAAAAAGTGTGGCGGTCTCACAGAAGGCGCTCAACAAGCTGCACCTGGAACTGCAGGAAGTTGAGCGTTCCCGGGGCTTCTTGTAAATTACGTATTACAGATAGCGATCTGAATAACGCTGGGCTCACACGACCGTATGTGGAATCCGCTTGCAGAGGGCCGCAGCGGATCCCAGCTGTGAGCTCTGCTGTGGCCCTGCGTGCGGCCGTGTAATGTACTGCGCTAACTGTGTACTCACACGGGCGGTCATGAGCAATACACCTTTTTTCGTTTATATTTCCCGTGCCGTCACTTAGCGATGACACGGCTACCCACAGCCCGTACACAATGTAGTTGTGTATGGGCTGTGGGTATATTCGCGACCATAGTGCAAAATGAGCTATATGTCACGGATATCTGCGGTAAAATAAAACATGCTGCGTTCTGTTTTCTACAAGTGGATTACGTAATTCTGACCTGTTAATGTGAGTGGAATTGTGTAATCCAATGCATTTGATTGATTCGCGTATTAACGCAGATCAAATGAATGCGAAATCCGCAATTTCTATCCAGTCATGTGACTGAGCCACCAGTCATTGCTCCAGGCTCTCGGCTACCTCTGGTAGCTGGTAGCAAAGAGATTTTGAATTTCCCGGGCCCTCCTTAGCCTTTGCGCTTGCGTCTGCCATTGTGCCAACGGGCAGATGCACTGTAGCTGAGGAAAGGTCCACAGATAAAGATCGCATCGGAAGGTATTGCCGGAGGCCTTAGGTAAGTCATTTCACCTCCCGTCATGGATCAGATCGAGAACGGGAGGTGAAACTTTTACATGATCGCCGTTATCTATTGGTCACGTGACCATGGACCACATACCGCAGCCCCCCCGTTAAATCTCCAGGCTCTCGACTACATTTGGCAGCCAGGAGCAGGGAGATTCTAACCCCTTGCCACTGTAGGGTGTACAGTAACGTTAGGGTCGGGGAATGTATGAAGAGAGATCATGCAGCAATCTCTCTTCATATATCGAGGGTGCAAACTGTTTATTACAGCCGACACCCAGCGGGAACAGTTCCAATCGTCCGCGCGGCCGTTAACCCTTTAAATGCCACTCTCAATTCTGACAGCTTTGCAGCATCCTGTAGGGGTACCCCAGACACATGGCATACGCTGAGAAGCTGGGAGGGCAAGATGCTGGCTTGTCACGGTGGCACTTACCATGCTCCCTCCCAGAGGGCCAAGGCCAGGGCAGTGCTGGACCTCTTCCGGACACCCCCGGCATGGGGATGCCCAATAAACATTAGGACAGGTGAAGGGGTTGTCACGGGTGACGCCACCATTCCGGCACCCACCGGCATGAACCTCGGCGGGAAAAATAAATGAGACACAGATGATGATATAGTACCTCAGGTTGCCGGGAACGGTCAGGGCCTGGAATAACTTTACTTAAAACTCCAAACAATACAAGGCAAAAATAGACAGCATTCCACGTGCAGGTTACGAGTTATGGATATTTACAGACAGACATGACAATGAGTACCTCCACACAGCGATCCCAGACTTCAGGATGCTTGGGTGTGAACAGTTAAAGGACAAAAAGAGCACCTCTGCACGGGGCCTTGAGAAAGTCCTACTCACTCGTTGCTCCCTCTCTTTCTCGGAGCTCACTCCATCTTCATCTCAGAAACAAGCACTCCGGGAAACCTCTCATCCTCTTCCATGCTTCGCTACATGAGGGCTGAAGGTGACCCCACGTAGCAGGACCTCCTGACTTCGTCTCCAGAAGACACAGACTTTTTTCTTGCTCTTAATCACTCACATTTATATCCTCTCTCATACCATGTGACGGGATATAAATTAATACATTTACAGTCAGACTTTGCAGACATTAAAGGGGTTGTCCCGAGGCAGCAAGTGGGTCTATACACTTCTGTATGGCCATATTAATGCACTTTGTAATATACATCGTGCATTAATTATGAGCCATACAGAAGTTATAAAAAGTTTTATACTTACCTGCTCCGTTGCTGGCGTTCTCGTCTCCATGGTGCCGACTAATTTTCGCCCTCCGATGGCCAAATTAGCCGCGCTTGCGCAGTCCGGGTCTTCTTCCTTTCTGAATGGGGCTCCGTGTAGCTCCGCCCCGTCACGTGCCGATTCCAGCCAATCAGGAGGCTGGAATCGGCAATGGACCGCACAGAAGCCCTGCGGTCCATGGAGACAGAGGATCCCGGCGGCCATCTTCAGCAGGTGAGTATGAAGACGCCGGACCGCCGGGATTCAGGTAAGCGCTGTGCGGGTTGTTTTTTTAACCCCTGCATCGGGGTTGTCTCGCGCCGAACGGGGGGGGGGGTTTAAAAAAAAAAAAACCCGTTTCGGCGCGGGACAACCCCTTTAACCTCTCATTTGCTGCAGCTGTGCAGTACACATAACAGAATCCCAAGACAGTTCTGCACAGAGCATCTACATAAGACTATGACATTATGAAGGGGGGCCAGGAAAGCATGTACTGGGCCACTACAGCAGCATTTAAATCACCCGAATGATGTTAGGGGGTCCCATATGGCCCCCCCGCGATGAGATCGCAGGAAGCCATGTATGTGTCATGGCAGCCGGGCCCTGCTGAAAGGCCCCAGGGCTGTCTTGGCAGTATGCCTATCAAGCCATGCTCATGGGGTGGCTTGATAGGCAGCCTGTCAGATTGCAGTATGATGTAAAGCTATAGCATTACATCATACTGCAGGAGCGATCAAAGCATTGCAAGTTGTGGTCTCCTGTGGGGACTAAAGAAAAAAGTAAAAATAAGAACAATAAAGTTTTACTAATTGTTTAAGAAAAAGGAATAAAATTTCAACCCCCCCCCCCCTTTGCCCTATTTACAATAAAAGCAATCCCAGAAAATGGCCGTCACTTACTGAGTGAGGAGTGCATATAGATACATCCTCTCACCATGCAGGTAGCTGACTACCAAATGGAGGAGCCAATAACACCTGTGCAGGACAACCACTCACACTGCCTCTTGATAATGAGGGGGGTGGCTGCTTGGCGTATACTCCCACACATAGTGGATACAGGGTGCCAGACCATTGTGATATATGTAGCTTACCATGCACACCAGCAACCTATTAATGACGCCATGATAATTCGGCGGGTTGCCCTGCATTTCCAACAGTGAACCACATTGGTATTGCTACCTTGGGCTCCCCCTGGAGTCTTAAAGCCACAATAAAAGAATCTAAATAACAAAATAAACATACATATTTGGTATCGCCGCATCCGTAACAGTCCGTTCTATCAAAGTAATGTGTTATTTATCCCGCACAATGAATGACGTCCGACAAAAACCGACAAAGGATGTACCGCACAAAATGAGCCCTCAAACAACTATCTCGATGGAAAAATAAAAAAGTTATTGTGCTCAGAAGATGCAGCAGAAAATAATTTTTAAAAATGAAAAGTTTTTTTGAAACAAATACAAGTAGTACAGAAAAAAAAGAACTACATACGTTTGGTATCGTAGTAATCATACTGACCCATAGAATGAAGTTATCATGCTATTTTTGTTGCAGTTTGTGCACCGTAGAAAGAAGACACACGGAAAGACGACGAAAGGTCGTCTTTTTTTTTATTTAACTCCACCTAGAATTTTTAAAAAGTTTTTCAGTACATTATATGGTACATTACATAGTACCAATGAAAAATACAACTCAACCGATAAAAAAACAAGCCCTCATACAGCGACGTCAATGGATCAATAAAGGACTTACGATTTTTTTAAAAGGGGTGAGGAAAAAAAAGAGGGCCGCATCATTAAGGGGTTAAATTACTCTAGCAATTCACGGCTTTTGCACATGCATCCGCCATTTTGGTGATGGACATGTGTGCAGAAGCCGGGGAAAAGTCTGCGGATACATTCGGGGGACATTAGGTATGTAATTTCATTTCCCCTCATGGATCCATGAGGCGAGATGAAACTTAAACTCTTTACCTTTTTTTAACTTTTAAACCTTTTTTTTCACTTTACATGATCGCTGTTATCCACTGGATAACGGCGATCATGTGACCAGGGACCACATACAGCTACTCACGCTAGCCGGTAGCAAAGAGATTTTAAATCTCCCAGGCTCCCCGGCCTTCTGTGCATGCACCCTACATTCTACATCTGGAGCACATGTGCAGAAGACGGCCTCAGTTCCTGGAAGGACCAGAACGCCGCAGGACTTCGCGGAGGACGGAGGTGAGTAATTACAGCTCCCCTCATGGATCCGATCCGTGAGAGGAGCTGAAACTAACTTTTTTCACTTTTTATTTACTTTCATGCGATCACCATTATCCATTGGATAACGGCGATCGCATGACCGGGGGGTTGCATATCACGGCTCCTCATGACAGCTCTAGGTTGTCGGCTACCTCCGGCAACTGACAGCATAGAGCTGTCACGTCCACCTTCCCCACAGCTTTAATCCCCAGGGCTGGCATCTTTTTTTCGGCCCTGGGGATTAAAGCGCACAAAGCCAGGGCGTAAAAACACTATGGGCCGGTCACTAAGGGGTTAAAGGGATTGTACCAGAATTTCAAGTTATCCCCTATCCATAGGATAGGGAAGAATGTGCTGATCGTTCAATTAAAAGAAAAGTCTTGGAAAAATTATAATTACTTGTTTAAGGGCTGCCTTCAATAAACTTACGGTGTTGCTTAGCAGGGAACTATGTTGGACCGACACATTTCTTTGGAGACTACCGCCATCATTCTCTATACTGCAGAAGAAAATGCTGGTAGCATGCATGGATCATATGATATCAGTACTTATGAGACGGGACTTTGAACCTCAAGACGTTGCTTTGAGAGATTTTCGAGGCTCTTCCTACAGGGAGGTGTCTCTGCTCCAGCTATTTCTGTCTCTCCCTCTTTTGTTTGCCTGGCTCTACAGAAGCTGCTTCCTGTCTAGAGATCTCTGCGCTCCGAAACAACCTGCCAGGCGCCTCTCTCCGCCGAAAGAAAGGAAAATGCTTCCCTATAAATAGAGCCCTGAGTTATAGTGCCTTCCTGATGCGGACAGTTTGTTATGACATCACCTGTGCAAACTTTCTGGCAAAAGCCTGCTACAGGACCAAGGTCATCATAAACCCCACTTATGGAATTTGGCGCAGCCCTCTCTCAGTTGATATTAAAAAGGCTTTCCAGACAAATACTATTGATGACCTATCCTCAGGATTGGTCATCAATAGCTGATGAACTTGAGTCTGCCACTCATGACCCCATCTGATCAGCTGATCGGGCTCCTGCTTTCAGGCCCTACAACACACACGGATAGGGAGCAAAAGCAGTTAAGGGTCATTTTACATCTGTGTTGGTCGGAGGCTCCATCGCTGATCCGGCTGCAAAGCATGCAGTGCTTTTTATTCCATCCCAAAACCGGGCAGCTGGGTGGAAAGTGGGCAGACCCATTATAGTCAATGGGGTCTGCCCCACACCATTCAGTTCTGTCCAGAGATAGATCCGGTCAGCCACGGGGAGTCTCCTTTCTTGCTCCTCGAAGAGTGGAATCCCCAGCACAAGTGTAAAAGTACCCTAGGCTATCGTCACATGGGCTGAGAAACCGAGCCCAATATTGCACTTGTCAACGTGCGATTTACTCGCGAGGCATTTTTAATGCAAAAATGGCTTGCATGACTCTGAAATTCCAATCCTCCGGCTACAGTAGCAGCAAAGTGGATGCCGTTTTTAGGCGGAGTCAAACACATCGGCATGCGATGTGTTTGACTGTCCCGTTGAAAACAATGAGCGATGCATTCCGAGGGATGCAAAAAAACTAGACATGTAGCGATTTTTTTCCACCTTGCAGCATGGCTGTGAGGGAAAACCTTGCTCATGTATATGAATCCATTAAAAAGAATGGAGTTCATATTTGCATGGGTTTTACGCATCTCACAACACACAAAACCCGCATGAGATTCACGCTCATGTGAATGTAGCCACACTCCGACCCCTGTGTAGTGGCCAGTGCTGGTAATTGCAGCTCTCATTAAAATCAATGACAACTGCACCTACAGTTACCAGGAGAAGAAGAAGAAGAGAGTGAAAAGTTCCATGGATTCCCAGACCCTCCATAGGAAGTAAGTGCTAGTAGGAGATCAAATAGGGGGATTACCATCAACATCTTGTTCCAGGTACCTGGGTTTTTTGAAAGGGAGATTTCATTCCAGTCAATATTCTAGAAGGTAGATTGGCCATAAGGCTTTCCCATGTGTTAAAGATTTTTGGCATTCCTTCTTCTTTCAAAATAGTGGCGTCAACCCAATTCATTCTAAAAAGAGAGGAACATTTCTTCAAAAATAATTTGCTAGAGAGAACTTGTGCGGAGATCCAAGTCTGGAGGATTGCTTTTTTTGCAATAGCAGCAGAAATTAGATGTTGGCTCTTGTTGAACATTTATATTTCTTTGGGTCTATCCAGCCAAAAATGCCGCACTGAGCATAGTAGGGAGTAAAGGTGGTGACTTGAGCCTGTGTGAATTGTTGAATCACCCTCCGGAAGGTTTAAATCACCCCACAGCAGGTTTAAATCACCCCTGTAGCAGGAATTTGCTACAGAATATGCACAGGTATAACAAATTGTGCATATCAGGAAAACTGATAGGCTGGGGTCCTGAGCGGAATCGCCCTGAAAACCCCTTTTTAAAGTCTATGTACACCTTTTCAAACAATTTTTAAATTGTCCCAATGCATCTAAGATAAAAGATGAGTGACTCTGCTCATAGTCTGGCTAAAAAAAATTAAAAACTCTCCTACAGTTTTAGACCTCGTTCACATGAGCGCTGTTTTCGTGCATTAGAGGCACGTGAAAAGAGCACTTCTATAAGAACCAATGGTTTTCTTTGGAAGCGTTCACATGAAGGAATTTTAGACACATAAAATACTGGCACCTTTAAAAGATAGGACATGCGTGGCTACCATGCCCGCATCTAAGGGCGCCTACCCACTTGCGTTTGCGATTTTCGTGCGTGAAAAACGCAGCGTTTTCCGCGCGTTTTTGGCGCGTTTTTCGCACCTTTTCCGTTAATTTCCATTGACATTCATGGGTGCATTAAGAGAAAAATAAGGACACATATGCAACTGACAGTTCCTATGTGAAAAATTGCAACGGACCGAAAAAAAAAACGCAAATGGACAAGAACACATTCTATACTAATTGCTCTTCAGAAAAAACGCAAAACGCAAAGGAAAAAAAATCGCAAGTGGGTAGGCGCCCTAAGGTGCGTGCTGTGAGAAAAGATAGGACCTGACCTATGTTTGGTGCGAGCTGTGCAGGAGTTTCCATAGACTACTATTGGAGCAGGAGTCTATGGGAACTCCCTTGCAGGAAAAGAATACTTCTGCAGACCGAGAGAATACCCCACTGCTTACAACAGCACATTTAAGACATGCTGCCCAGAAGCACATTTTAAATGTCCCACAGTAAACTCCTGTTAGTCCCCACGGGAATGAGGGGATTCCCTGAGGGTTCCCTTGATCCCTCAGCGACCCTAAAGGCAAGTTCCCTCCATGTTTTTCGTTTTGCCTTGCTTCTTACAGTTGTGTGATCTCCATGCCAGTATATCAGCTCTGACAGTATCAGCCATCGTGTTCTTCAGCGGCCAGGTCTTCTTTTGCCGCTGATCTGCCTAAGCATTATAGATTTTTCTAGAGACTCTGCTCACATTACATAAGGAAAAAAAAATCTTCTTGGCTCCAATCTGGCAATCAGAATAATCTCTGGATCAACAACCCTTCTAAAGTTATTAATCATTATAACATATAATATTGTAACTCTCAAGAACGGGATCCTGGCCTGTCTTAAACTCTTTTAGTGAGTTCACCATCACCACGTTCTCAGGCAGAGAATTTCATGGTTTCACTGCTCTTACAGTAAAGAACCCTCTTATATGTCGGTGTAGAAACCTTCTTTCCGAAATTAGCCCTATATTAAACATATAAGAACATTTACAGAAATCACACAACTTTGTACTAGCAAAAAAAACATAGGTATACAATAGACCTGTTCACTTTAGAAAACTGAAGTTGCCTTAAATTGAAAGAACACTCTAGGACAAAACTTATATACTGTGTTATGTCAAGAGTAAGGCCTGCAGGGGTGGAGCATGACACAGGAATTTAAAGAACACCAATCACAGAGTCCATGTGTCATGCCCTGCCCCCTCAGGGCCTGCTATTGGCAGAAAACAGTTCACCAGTTTTGCTTCAGGTGTGCCTTTAAATTTCGTCGACTTTTTCTATGGACTGTGCTTTAAACTGCTTGTAAGTCATCGGTATAATGCAGCAGACAGTGATTATTGATCCACTGTCCGGCCACATTGTCTGCAGCTATAATGTCAACCAATGTCAAAATAATTTATGTGCTCTAAATGGGCACCTACGTACCGCGAAGGATGGATGTAGGCCCAGTAAATAGCTTTTTATGCCTTTGGCGTTGTTATTATTATTGTGCTTATTTCCTAAACATATTACATACATTATTCATATCATTGCTTGTGCCGCAGAGTACAATGTAAATTCCCTCCCAATCAAACGAAACAGGCAGAAAAAGTGCAGCTATTTGTAACAAAACATAAAATCAAAGGGGTTTTCTACTTTTACAATTTTTTCTCATCAGGACGTTACAGTGTTAGTGATCCATGAACACCCAAGATGCCGAGGAGTAAAGACACCCACAATGTCCTAGATAAAGACACCTAAGATGTCCTGAACAAAGACACATTTGATGCTCTTTCCCAAGACACCCTTGACGACCTACCTGGACGAGCTCCTGTTCTGATTGGATGGTTCTGCGACACTGACTATCAAGTAAAAAAAAAATTTTAAATGGGCAGTAGCTTAATTTCTTCTTTCACGAAGGTCTACATGTACGAGTTGCTTGTAAAGGCGTTAAAAAGATATAAATCAGGAGTGTCCAAATGGTTGAGTGCCATCTATAGATCAGCTTCAGGTTGGCGGCCAGTACATTCCCCAAAAAATCCTGCAGCCACATGTGTTCCTCTCATGGCGGCTTCCAAGAGGCAGCAGGATAATGCTCAGCTGCACACACAAGGGGTTCATAGGAATGTCTCCACAACATTGTCACACTAATGTGGCTGCCCAGTCACCAGATTTATTGCCAATTTATTGAACATGTATGGGACCACCTGGGACACCAATTTTAACAGCCTACAAGTTTGCATGTTCTAGAGGCTCAATTACAGCAAATGTGGACTGATATGCCACAGGATACCATACATAACTTGTATGCCTCCATGCCCGCCCATATATCATCTTGTATCCAAGCTAGAGGTGGCCCAACAGGATACTAGAGCCACTATGCTTGACCATATCACATCTTACATCCAAGCTAGAGGTGGTACAACAGGGTACTAGAGCCTACATACCCACCCGTAACACATCTTGTATCCGAGCTAGAGTTGACCTAACAGGGTACTAGAACCTCCATGCTTGCCCATATCACATCTTATGTCCAAGCTGATGGCACAACAGGGTATTAGATTGTCCATGCCTGTCTGTATCAAATTTTGTATCCAAGCTAGAGGCAGTACAACAGGGTACTAGAGTCTCCATGCTCGCCTGTATCACATCTTACATCCAACCTAGAGGCGGTACAACAGGGTCCTAAATCTTCCATGTCCACTCTTATCACATCTTGTATCCAAGCTAGAGGTGGTATAACAGGGTACGAGATCATCTATGCCTGCCGTATCACATCTTGTATCCAAGCTGGAGGAGGTATAACAGCGTACTACAGCCTCCATGCCCACCCATATCACATCTTGTATCCAAGCTAGACATGGCCTAACCAGGTACTAGAGCCTCCAAGCTCACCCGTATCACATCTTACATTCAACCTAGAGAAGGTACAACAGGGTACTAGATCATTCATGCCCGCTCGTATCACATCTTGTGTCCAATCTAGAGGCAGTACAACAGGGTACTTAATCGTCTATGCCCATCTGTATCACATCTTGCATCCAAGCTAACGGCGGAACGACAGGGCACTAGAGCCTCCATGCCCACCCATATCACATCTTATATCCAAGCTAGAGATGACTTAACAGGATACTAGAGCCTCTATGCTCGCCCGTATCACATCTTACATCCAACTTAGAGGCGCCCGTATCACATATGTTATCCAAGCTAAAGGAGGTACAACAGGGTACTAGAGCCTCTATGCTCGCCCGTATCACATCTTACATTCAACCTAGAGAAGGTACAACAGGGTACTAGATCGTCCAGGCCCGCTAGTATCACATCTTGTATCCAATCTAGAGGCAGTACAACAGGGTACTTAATCGTCTATCCCCATCTGTATCACATCTTGCATCCAAGCTAACGGCAGTACAACAGGGCACTAGAGCCTCCATGCCCACCCGTATCACATCTAATATCCAAGCTAGAGATGACCTAACAGGATACTAGAGCTTCTATGCTCGCCCGTATCACATCTTACATCCAACTTAGAGGTGGTACAAGAGGGTACTAGAGCCTCCATGCCCACCTGTATCACATCTTGTATCCAAGTTAGAGGTGGTACAACAGGGTACTAGAGCCTCCATGCCCGCCTGTATCACATCTTGTATCCAACTTAGAGGCAGTACAACAGGGTACTAGAGCCTCCATGCCCGCCTGTATCACATCTTGTATCCAACTTAGAGGTAGTACAACAGGGTACTAGAGCCTCCCTTCAAAGGGGTCAGTTTTCTGTAATAAACTATGCTTTTGCTCCGATAGTGTAATCACTTACTTATATTAACGTTACAATCACACAGAGGAAGTTTCATTTGATTCTGACAACTTCCAGGGAAGGGATTTTTTTTTACAATGCGTGTAACTGATTTTGCAAATACTCTGCATGGACTCTATTACAAAGGCAAATACAGCTCTACAACCCAAATCAAATGGATGCATGCAATACATTGAATTATTTTTATTGAATCTGCTTAATATACTTAATCTTACGGTTATATAATTGTATATAGATTTCGAGCAGCTAAATCAATAGCAAAAAAAAAAAATACTTGAGCCTTTCGTGTTACTAAACTCCACACTGAGGGTGCACTGTGTGTGCCGGAGAAATCCTACTCGGAATACATTCCACTGCAGAGAAGGCGTCCAGTGTTCGCAGCTCGCAGACCCGGCAGAGGAACACTCTCTCCCTTTCATTCCACTAGTAATGACACAGTGTGTTCACCTCCAGCATCCACTAATACCCAGGAAATTATCACTCCATTTCTAAGACCCTAAAAAGACAATCTTCTCTTCATGTAATCTGTGCAGAAAAAACAGATACTCGCAGGCATATGCAGATTCCCCTGAAACATTAAAAATTAGAAAACTAAGGTATATCCTAGGAGTCTGATACGCCAGCAATCCAATTGCAATCATCTGGCTCTTTTACAATTGTATTTTGACATATCTTAGATCTATGGACGTTCTGGATTATTAGGATACTGCAGTACATTATTTCCATGTAAATATTTTTTTTTCAACCCTCGATTTACAATAATCAGTTTCTCTGTCTGATCCTGATTTACATCCTGTATTATACTCCAGAGCTGCACTCACTATTCTTCTGGTTGAGTCACAGTGTACATACATTACATTACTTATCCTGTACTGATCCTGAGTTACATCCTGTATTATACTCCAGAGCTGCACTCACTATTCTTCTGGTTGAGTCACAGTGTACATACATTACATTAATTATCCTGTACTGATCCTGAGTTACATCCTGTATTATACTCCAGAGCTGCACTCACTATTCTGCTGGTCGAGTCACTGTGTACATACATTACTTATCCTGTACAGATCCTGAGTTACATTCTGTATTATACTCCAGAGCTGCACTCACTATTCTGCTGGTGGAGTCACTGTGTACATACATTACATTACTTATCCTGTACTGATCTTGGGTTACATTCTGTATTATACTCCAGAGCTGCACTCACTATTCTGCTGGTGGAGTCACTGTGTACATACATTACATTGCTTATCCTGTACTTATTCTGTAATCGATGCTCAATGGGGAGCAGACTGTGAGTTCCTCAGATCATAGAGGAGAAAATAAAGGGTTTTATCCAAACATTCATGGAATCCTCTGAATATTGTGGATGTTCACATTAGTTTGATCTATAAATCTCTTTCCCAACTTCAACAGTTTGGGGGTGGATGATAGTGAACGTTCTCATAGGGCCTTTCCCTATACGGCTTATGGTTGTCCTGACCTCTCCTGAGCGTGTGCTCTGCTCGCATTATAGCTATTCCTGGCAGGTTACCAAGCAATTCTTTCAGGCTGTATTGTTCAGCAGGAAATAAACAAGGACCAAGGTACTGGGTGGGCACGGTGGACATATAAAAATAGACCTTGTCCCCTTCCCTGTCCCCTCCCTGGCCCTCATCATAGATAACACTATCAGTATTGACTACCTCTAACTTCCAGGTACCTCTATTGTAATCCACATCCAACCCATCTGTTCCTACAGCTGTTGTCAGTGTAAATTTAGATTTGACTTGATTCTATAAAGGCCGATTAGGAGTGACTGATACAAGATGCAAGCGAACTGTCCAAGTAAATCATAAAGTTATATGAAAATTACTAAAATGTATATATACAATGATACCAGCCCTATGTACAAGAATGTACTGCCCCCTATGTACAATAATACAAATACTATAATATTGCTCCCTGTGTACAAGCATATAACTACTATAATACTGCCCCCTATGTACAAGAATATAACTACTATAATACTGTCCGCTATGTACAAGAATATAACTACTATAATACTGCCTCCTATGTACAAGAATATAACTACTATAATACTATCCCCTATGGACAAGAATATAACTACTATAATACTGCCCCGTATGTACAAGAATATAACTACTACTGTATAATACTACCTCCTATGTACAAGAATATAACTACTATAATACTGCCCTCTATGTACAAGAATATATCTACTATAATACTGCCCTCTATGTACAAGAATATAACTACTATAATACTGCCCTCCATGTACAAGAATATAACTACTATAATACTGCCTCCTATGTACAAGATTATAACTACTATAATACTGCCCGCTATGTACAAGAATATAACTACTATAATACTGCCCCTATGTACAAGAATATAACTACTATAATACTGCCCCGTATGTACAAGAATATAACTACTATAATACTGCCCCGTATGTACAAGAATATAACTACTGTAATACTGCCATCCATGTACAAGAATATAACTACTATAATAATGCCTCCTATGTACAAGATTATAACTACTATAATACTGCCTCCTATGTACAAGAATATAACTACTATAATACTGTTCCCTATGTACAAAAATAGAAGTACTATAATGCTGCCTCCTATGTACAAGAATATAACTACTAGAATACTGCCCCCTATGTACAAGAATATAACTACTAGAATACTGCCCCCTATGTACAGGAATATAACTACTGTAAAACTGCCCCCTATGTACAAGAATATAACTGATAATAATGCCCCTTATGTACAGGAATATAAACACAATAAAACTGCCCCTTATGTACAAGAATATAACTACTATAATACTGCCCTCTATCTACAAGGATATAACTACTATAATACTCCCTGCTATGTACAATAATATAACTACTATAATACTGCCCCATATGTACAAGAATATAACTACCACAATACAGTTCCCTATCCACAAGGATATAATTACTATAATACTGTCCCCTCTGTACAAGAATATAGCTACTATATTACTGCCTCCTATGTACAAGAATATAACTACTATAATACTGCCCCCTATGTACAAGAATATAACTACTATAATACTGCCCCCTATGTACAAGAATATAACTACTATAATACTGCCCCCTATGTACAGGAATATAAATACAATAAAACTGCCCCCGATGTACAAGAATATAACTACTATAATACTGCCCCCTATGTACAGGAATATAAATACAATAAAACTGCCCCCTATGTACAAGAATATAACTACTATAATACTGCCCCCTATGTACAAGAATATAACTACTATAATACTGCCCCCTATCTACAAGGATATAACTACTATAATACTGCCTGCTATATGTACAAGAATATAACTACTACAATACAGTTCCCTATCTTCAAGGATATAATTACTATAATACTGTCCCCTATGTTCAAGAATATAACTACTATAATACTGCCCCCTATGTATAAGAATATAACTACTATAATACTGCCTCCCTATGTACAAGAATATAACTACTATAATACTGCCCCCTATGTACAGGAATATAACTACTATAATACTGCCCCCTATGTTCAAGAATATAACTACTATAATACTGCCTCCTATGTACAAGAATATAACTACTATAATACTGCCCCCTATGTACAAGAATATAACTACTACAATATTGCCCCTATGTACAAGAATATCACTACTATAATACTGCCCCTATGTACAAGAATATAACTACTACAATACAGTTCCCTATCCACAAGGATATAATTACTATAATACTGTCCCCTATGTACAAGAATATAGCTACTATAATACTGCCCCCTATGTACAAGATTATACTGCCTCCTATGTACAATAGTACAAATACTATAATACTGCCCCCTATGTACAAGAATATACTGATAGAATTCTAGAATGGAAGAGTTGGAAGGGACCTCCAGGTTAATCGGGCCCAACCCCCTGCTCTGTGCAGGATTCACTGAATCATTCTAGACAGATATTTGTCCAGCCTTTGTTAGAACACTTCCATTGAAGGAGAACTCACCTCCTCCTGTGGTAACCTGTTCCACTCATTGATCACCCTCACTGTTTAATATCTAATCTGTGCCTCCTCCCTTTCAGTTTAATCCCATTGCTTCTGGACTTTCCTTGTGCAAATGAGAGTATGGCTGATCTCTCTGCACTGTGACAGCCCTTCAGATATTTTGTAGACGGCTATTAAGTCTCCTCTCATTTTGCAAGCTAAACATTCCCAGATCCTTTAAGGCTGGGGTCACACGGGGCGGATTCCCGCCGGAAATCTCGCGGTTTGGCCGCAGCAAAAACACGCGGCGGCTTTGAAGCGGCCCGGCTGCTCGCTCTTCCACTGCGGCTGGCGCTCCCATAGAGGAGAGCGCGGCCGCAGCGGAAAGAAAAAAGAATGGACATGCTGCGGTCGGAAAAGTTGCGGTCCTAGGACAGAGCCTTGTGGTACCCCACTTGATACATTCTTCCACTTGGATGTGCAACCATTTATGACCACTCTGAGTATGATCATTCAGCCAGTTGTGAATCAATTAACCCCTAATGCTATAAAAGATGCTTTAGTCCTACTAATAAACAGAGTCAGGAAGACTTTCTACAGTGACAGTCTTGTCTCCGTGTAATCTCTTCCATTGTGCGCACAATCTCTGAACATAAATCTGGAAGGGTGCAAACATTCCTATTGATTTACGCCGTGGACCCCAAAATAAATCCACGACAATTTGACAAACTTAAATACTATCATGACCTACATCTACAGGGCTAAATCTTAACAATTGTCCATAAATTTACAATGTAGTCACTACAGTATTATTTAGTCTACAGTTTTCTTGTCTTGGCAGGCATTGGATCACACAGTTGTCTTGTCAATCCCATAGTTGGTCATTTTTAAATTAGTATGGTATGAGATACTTTGTCAAATGCTTTACCAAAGTCAAGATATACTACCGGTATATTTATCGCATTTCCCTGATCAACCCAGTCGGTGATTCTGTTATAGAAGGAAATTAGATTTGTCTGGCATGACTTGTTTGTTTCAAACCTATGGTGTCTCTGGTTAATTACTTCATTCCTATCCAAGTACTTCCATACATGCTGTTTAATAATTTGTTCAAAGATCTAGAAGTCAGGCTCACAGGCTTGTAGTTTCCAGGATCTACCTTCTTTCCTTTTTTGAAGATAGGGACAACATTTGCCCTTTTCCAAAATTCTGGGACTTCTCCTGTTCTCCAGGAATTTTCTAAGATTATGGCAAGTGGTTCAGCAATTACCTCCGCTGTTTCCTTTAGTATCCTAGGATGTAATTCATCTGGACCTTGAGACTTGAATTCATTTAAGTTAGCTAAGTGTTTCTTCACCATCTCTATGCTTATAGATAGCCTGCATTCCTTTATTCCCCCAATAACACGGGGAAGATCAGTTGATGTTCCATCTACTTTCTGAGAGAAAACAGATACAAAATAGAAATTTAAAAGGTCGGCCTTCTCAGCATCATTCTTAACCAATTCAGCATTGTCATCTTGCAAGCATCCAGTAGCATCTTTGACTTTTCTTTCGCTTTTGACATACCCCCCCATATCCTTTTTTTATTGCTTTTGGCCCCTGTTGCAAGCCTCAATTCATTATTAGCTTTAGCTTTTCTGACACTTGCCCTACAGTTTCTGCAGACCGCATTATATTCTTCTTTTGATATTCACCCCTCTTTCTATTTGATAGACATATTTTTCTTCCTTTTTAACATGTGTGCAAGTTCTGTGTTCATCCATCCTGGTCTCTTTAAATGCTTTCCATTCTTCCTTCTTTTAGGGATTGTTAACGATTGTGCTTTGAGAATCTCATTTCGCAATATTTCCCAACCTTCTTGGACATTTCTGTCCTTAATAATAATAATAATCTTTATTTGTATAGCGCCAAACATATTCCGCAGCGCTTAAAAAAATAGGGCAATACAGAAAGACAAAAGTACAAAAATACAAAAACCACGGTTACATAGTAATCAGTTGATGGGAACAGTAGGGGTGAGGGTCCTGCTCCAACGAGCTTACATACTACAAATAATGGGGGGATATAGACGGTAAAGGGGCTGGAGTTGTGCCCGGTATGGTGAGGTGAAGAGTGTGGGATGCCATACACATAGACAATGGTCAGACATAAGCCGATTGGTGACTGAATTGGTGTGACTGCATGGGGCAGTTGATAGTGGCTAGCAGGGTTGCAGTCACTAGGACAGGAAGCACGTTAAGAACATCCAGCCATTGGATTCTTCCTATCCTCTTTCTGAGTTCATTAAAATCTGCCTTTCTGAAATCCAACCTTGAGGTCTGAGTTATTTCAGGTCTTCCTTCTCTTATCCAACATTCAAGAATAGCACGATCACTGCCTCCTAAGGACCCAGCCACCCTTACTCCCTCAACCATTTCCTCCCTGTTGTTAAGAATTAGGTCCAAGATAGCAGATCCCCTTGTTTTCTCTTCGACTTTTTGGAAAATAAAGTTGTCAGCAAGAGCGGATAAGAATTTGTTGGATCCATTACTTTTACCTGAGAGAGATTCCCAACAAATGTCTGGATAGGTAAAATCTCCCATAATCACTATGTCATGCTTTTTTGAGAACTTGGGCATCCAATGTAGAAAGAGTTCATCAATATCATCTGCTTGTCCAGGTGGCCTATAGAAAAATGCCTACAATGGTGTCCTTTCTGTTGTTCTCTCCTTGTATTCTTACCCAAACAGTTTCTACAGAACTCCCAGCTCTGAAGCTCGAATCCCTGTGGAGATGAAGGTTTTCCTAACATACAACACAATACCTCCTCCCCTCTTATTAGGTCTGTTTCTTATAGATAAGTTGTATCCTTCAAGCCTTGTATCTCAATCATGTGTATCATTCCACCAAGTTTCCGTGATGCCTATGACATCATATTTCAGAGATCCAATTCTCCTTGTTTGTTTCCCATGCTCTGTGCATTTGTGTAGAAACACTTTAGTTTGTGATCGGTGTCTCTTGCTCCTCTACTTGCCTTCTGAATTTTTTGTCTTTGTTCTTTCTTTCCACTTCTAATAACGAGGTTCTCAAGTGTATTAATTAGCTGTATATTTTTACCTGGTCTTTCACTTCCCTTCCCATAGTGTTCTAGTTTAAAGCTCTCCTGTTAAGTATAGTAAAGCACCTGCCAAATATATGCTTTCCTGTTTTTGTAAGGTGCAACCCAACTCTAGCAAACAGTCCATAATATAGGTAATTCACTCCATGGTCTAGAAATCCAAATCATTGCTGACGGCACCTTTGACATAGCCAGTTGTTCACCTCTAGAATCCTGTTCCATCTTCTTATTCCATGGCCCTCCACTGGGAGGATGAATGAGAAGACCACCTGTGCTCCTAGTTCCTTCACCTTCTTTCCAAGACCTCCAAGTCTCTGTAGATATTTGCAAGGTCCTTTTTTGCAGTGTCATTTGTCCCTACATGCACTAGTAGGAATGGGTGGTGGTTTGTAGGACTGAAGAGTCTTGACCGCCAATCAGACACATCTTTGATTTGTGCACCTGGAAGACAGCACACCTCTCATGAGCTTATGTCATGTCTGCAGACGGCGACCTCTGCTCCTTTCAATAGGGAATCCCCTACAACCAGCACTCTCCTTTTCTTCTTCACAACAGCCATTATTTCCTCCATTCAAGAGGACTCTGTGTGCTTACTACACAGTTCTTTGTGGGTAGAGTCATTTCTTGCTGTACCTCTTTCTCCTATGCTGTGTTTGTTTAATACCGCCCCCTATGTACAAGATTAGAATTACTATAATACTGCCATATATATATATACACGAATCTAACAACTAACAATGTATAGTAGTGTCTAAATTTCCCCAAACTACTGAGTGAAGTTCCTCAGGGATTATGAATTACAGGCTACATTTCACCTGCTTCTTGGATAGGTTTTGTATGCCGTGCACTGGACACAATGTAACGTGTGATATTTGCTTTCCAGCAGTGTTCTGGGTGTTGAGCCATTAGGCACGCTCCTGAGAACTGCCCGCCTGGCACATACTGCAGAGCTGTAGGGATTAATCTGATTTGGTCAGTGCGGCCTCTGTACTATGTATCAAGTTGGCAATCTGCCCTGAGCCCATTCTGTGCCAGCAACATTTGGCGTCTACTCATATTTATATTATATTTGCTGCTGCTTCCCCATCTCCGATCCTTTTTTATGTTCCTCATTAAGGTGCGGTGAATCTGTGGTGCAGTCACGCACAGCATATTCTCCGTTATCCCCATTACAAGTCAAAGAGCCGAATAAAAACAAAAACAATCACAGGGTAACAAGTCATCATCTCTCATCGTTAGAAGTGCTATTAAAACACTTCCAATCTCTTTCTAGGAAAGCTGGGGGAAATTCATTATGGCAGCTATTACAACTTCTGAAGGTGTTTCCCCCCCTCCCTCCAAGTAGCGGACATGTCTAGTTATTGCATTATACTGTAGTGGGCGATGTCTCTCTGTGTCATTCTAGGTGTAGTGGCCCAGTACATGCTTTCCTGGCCCCCTCCATAATGTCATACATGTATGTCTTATGTAGATGCTCAGTGCAAAACTGTCTCGTCATTCTGTTATGTGTATTGCACAGCTGCAGCAAATGAGAGGTTAAAGGGGTTGTCCCGCGAAAGCAAGTGGGTCTATACACTTCTGTATGGCCATATTAATGCACTTTGTAATGTACATTGTGCATTAATTATGAGCCATACAGAAGTTATCAGAAGTTTTTCACTTACCTGCTCCGTTGCTGGCGTCCTCGTTTCCATGGAGCCGTCTAATTTTCAGCGTCTAATCGCCAGATTAGACGCGCTTGCGCAGTCCGGTCTTCTTGTTTTCTGAATGGGGCCGCTCGTGCCGGAGACCGGCTCCTGGTAGCTCCGCCCCGTCACGTGCCGATTCCAGCTAATCAGGAGGCTGGAATCGGCAATGGACCGCACAGAAGCCCTGCGGTCCACCGAGGGAGAAGATCCCGGCGGCCATCTTCAGCAGGTAAGTAAGAAGTCACCGGAGCGCGGGGATTCAGGTAAGCGCTGTGCGGTTTTCTTTTTTAACCCCTTCATCGGGGTTGTCTCGCGCCGAACAGGGGGGGGGTTGAAAAAAAAAACCCGTTTCGGCGCGGGACAACCCCTTTAATGTCTGGTGTGAGCTGACTTTCTGGTAAATGTATCAATTTATGTCCTGTCACGTGGTATGAGTGAAGGTATAAATGTGAGTGCTTAAGGCCCGCTGCACACGGGCGGAAATTTCGTGGTGGGATTTCGCGCAGAATTTCAGCCCATGGGAGCTGCCATAGGATTGCGTTAGAAAACGCAATCCTATGCAGACGGCTGCGAGAATTCTCACAGCGGGATCCGACCCGGCCATCTGCAGGTGGCCTTAGAGAGGGAAAAGGGTTGTTCTTCAGTCTGGTCTTCCATCTTGAGTTCCATCTGATAGAGCAAAACACAAAGGGCGCATGAGGGCACCTTCAGCCCTCGTGTGTTGAAGATGGAAGAGGAGTGAGCCCCCAAAGAGAGAGAGTGAGCAGCAAGTGAGTGCATTCTTCCAAAGCCTAGTGCAGAGGTACTCAGTCATAATCGTTTCACACCCGAGCATCCTGTAGTCTAGGACTGCCAGGTGGAGGTACTCTACTTTCATTGTTCACACTCCAGCGTCCATAAGTCTGGGTCCTGCTGAGTGGAGGTACGCTAATTTATCTAATTCCTGCACTTTTAAAATCTGTAGTCTGTGCCTTGTGTACTGCTGAAGTTACGTTAAGTAAAGTTGTTCCAGGCCCTGACCATTCCCGAGGTACTAAGGTACTCTATCATTGTCTGTGCCTCAATTATTTCCCAGCCGATGTTCATGCCGGTGGGTACCGGAATGGTGGCGTCCCTCGTGACAACTTCATCGCCTGTTCTGGAAGAGGCCCAGCGCTGCTCTGGCCTTGACTACATGTGTCCCTCTGGGAGGGAGAGTGGTACGTGCCGCCGAGACAAGCCAGCATCTTGGCCTCCCAGCTCCTCAGCATATGCCATGTGTCCAGGGTTACCCTACGAGATCCTGCATATGTCCAACAAATCATCATGTAGCAGCAGAGACACACATATCACCTGTGCAGTTTTGGCTGCACAGGGGCCCGAAAGGAGAATAGGCCCAAGGCAAAATGGTCCCGCTGCCAACGCAACTAGTTTCGGCTCTTGAAACTCTAGCACACTAGTCCTGGCTGATGATGCATACATCTCTCTTCCCTTGTCAATGACTCCCCCTAGCAGTTGGGAGAAGTTATGCTATGCATGGAATGAGTCCTGTTGTGCTGTTGTTGGAGGTACAAGAGTAGTGGCTGTAGATTGCAGGTTCTAGAGGGGGCACTATTACTAGTATGTACCACAGAGGGGGCATTATTAATGTGTGGGGCCACAAAGGGGCACTATTATTGTGTTGGACCACAGAGGGGGCACCATTATTTTGTCATGCACCAAAAGGAGGGGATGCCATCTCTTTATGGGAGCACTAAGAAGATGTGGTAGCCTAACTGAAGGATGAGGACAATGTGCAGAGAGGAGTTGTGCTGGAAAAAAGTCTTCATGAAGGTCCAGATAGGAAAATTAAAAGCAGGTGATTCCAATCAGAGATTATGCCACTTGTGATCACTGGAGGTAGTTGCACTGCAATCACTATCATTGTGTAGAAGTGGTATTTGCCTATTGTATGGTGAATGTATTAATTAGAGGTATCAGTGATAGGATGATTGCAGTGGTAGTAGATGGGAAGTACTGTATATTTCTCTCAGACTTCTATAATTTTGTGAGGCAGCAGATAGCAGGCTCACCTACTAGTTAGTTAATTAGTACCTCCAGTGGGTGGATGTAGATTCATAGAATGGAAGGGATTTCCCGGGTCATAGGGTCCAACCCCCTGCTCTGTGCAGGATTCACTGAATCATCCAAGATAGATGACTGTCCAGTCTCTGTTCGAAGAATTCCATTGAAGGAGAACTTGCCACCTTCTGTGGCAACCTGTTCCACTCGTTGATCATCCTCACTGTCAAAAGGACAGAGGAAATGTGCAGTTTCTCTCTCGTCCTGAAGACATAGACCTCTACCACTGTGAGCCCTGTTATACCTGGTGTGTTGCTATTGCGCTGTGGCTGAGTGAAGACAGACCACCAGTCGGCATTTACAGCCACTTTATGTTACGTTAAAGCCAGACAAGCAGATTGTATTCTTAATGTTACTGCATGAAGTGGCTGAAATCTGTAAATCGCACCAAGCTGAAGAAAAAGACGGTAGCGACTGCTATAGCAGTACAGCGAGACAGAAATGCCACTCGGTAGGCTGCCATCCGTGTGCAGCAAAAAGCAAGTGCAGCTCTGCAAGAAATACTGGCACCACATCTCGGGGCACCAACAATCTGCCTGCGGGCAAAGTCACTCTAGTCACAATGTTTACCCATGAGGGCCGAATGTTGCCTTCTGCTGCACTGAGGAAAGCCAGCACATTATCCGAAAACAGACTGTGACGCGCCCACCACATAGTACTTCAGGGTTGTCCCGCGAAACAAAGTTGGGGTATACACTTCTGTATGGCCATATTAATGCACTTTGTAATGTACATCGTGCATTAATTATGAGCCAAACAGAAGTTATTCACTTACCTGTTCCGTTGCTGGCGTCCCCGTCTCCATGGTGCCGTCTAATTTTCAGCGTCTAATCGCCCGATTAGACGCGCTTGCGCAGTCCGGTCTTCTCCGTGTTGAATGGGGCTGCTCGTGCTGGAGAGCTGCTCCTCGTAGCTCCGCCCCGTCACGTGTGCCGATTCCAGCCAATCAGGAGGCTGGAATCGGCAATGGACCGCACAGAAGACCTGTGGTCCACCGAGGGTGAAGATCCCGGCGGCCATCTTCGCAAGGTAAGTAAGAAGTCACCGGAGCGCGGGGATTCGGGTAAGTACTATCCGGTTTTTTTTTTCAACACATGCATCGGGTTTGTCTCGCGCCGAACGGGGGGGCTATTGAAAAAAAAACAAAACGTTTCGGCGCGGGACAACCCCTTTAAGGTCCTTTTAGATGAGCCAAATATCGTTTGAACGGGCGAGTGACATCATCGTTAGCTCATTCCTTCTCATGCAGCTGGTCTAGACAAGCAGATAAATCATTGACTCATTTAAACAAGAATCGTTCAGAATCGCTTAGTCCTTCCCATTCGCTGTGTCGTGTGGAATCGGTTTAGCTACGCGCACTTAACACACTACCGTTGTGCAAAATGCAGGCTCTGTACACATCCCTGCCAACATTTTAGTATACACAACATGCACAGAAGCCTAAGTTCCCCTGACTTTCTTTTGTTTAATCATGCGGCGAGCGCTTCTTGGAACCACCCATTAGAACAACTGAGTTACATGTGCGGAAGCCTCTTCAAGTATATTGCTATCCATGACTTATCGCACAGAACTCAAAATACACAATATTACCTTTATCAGGTGCCTTGCTGCGCCATTACAACCGTAATAAACATATAACATTACATCATACTATTAAATATGTAAGCAAGGCCTTGCACTAAAATGGTGCCATAACTCACACCGCACGATAGTATTACCCCTTTAGGTTAGTCCCAGTAGGTCCAATAACCCCACCTTGGCCAGGGATTTTACATCTAAAAGTACCATCATGTGGCTCAGAGTGTTAAGGAAGGAGAAATGCAGTCCTAAATTCTCGTTCACGACCTGAAGGTTGCAAATTTAATCCCCTCTTAGTTCAGGTAGCCGTCTCAAGGTTAACTCATCCTTCCAAGGTCAGTAAAATGAGTACCCAGCTTGGTGAGGGGTAATAAATAAATTAGTTGAAAGCACACAGAGTAAGTTGGGCTATACAAATAACAAGATTTATTATTTTTTATTTATTTCCCCGGGGGACAGAGTGCCCTCACGATCATGCCAGCATCCACTTTGCATGATAAAAGCCTCTCCATAGCACTCAGTCTCTGCACTGACTTCCATGCTGATGGTCCAGCAGCAATCCACCTACAACACTGCCACCTCGGAGCTGTGAAATGGCAGGAAAGGAGACTCTATCTCTTCCCATGCGCTGTAGGGTCCTAAGGCGCAGCTACAGCAGGCCTTTTGTTTGTTGGCACAGCGACATCAGACCCATGGTAGTCCCACTCTGGAACTCTTGGACTTCTGACGGCTCCTTCTATTGGTGGCCTCCGCCACTTCAGTTGGCTGGCTGCCAGGCTTGGGCTTCGCTCTGCTGCATCACATTCTCTCCCTAAACTACTGTGTCACTGCTTTTTATACTCCTTGGGTGCCTTTTTCTAAGATGACTGCTGCTGCAGAGTCACATGGGGGGCACGGCTTAGCCTGCTCCCTCTCCCAGCCCTGCTCCCAGTAATGATCATCCAGGGATGGAGTCAAAGGTCCTTTACATTGTATCAGAGCAGGGCTCATTTACATCATGTGACTTTCTTGGAAGGTCCTTAAATCTGTAGAGTCAGGCACAATAGCTTTAACCTCTTACACTAACTATCATCTAGCAGTTTTTCATTCACACATTGTTGAAAGCATTGCCTGATTCAGCCACTAGAGGCAGGTAGAGTTCAGGTTCCTGTCTGCTCTTAGAAGCATTTAGTGGCCACCATAACTTTTTATGGAGAGATTATTGACTCCTAATTTGACCCAAATAAGACATTAGGGAATTAACCCATGCGACCCCATTGCACACCAAAAAATGTAACCGATTCTTCATTGCACACCAAAATATCTCTTCCACTAAGTGGCTAATTGGGTGCTAGGCACTTGTACATTGCCATTACTGAGTCAGCCACCTCATCACATTTTATTAAGGGAAATATATGTTTTTTAAATGTATGGTACTTTTATTTGAACCCTATACGAATGGCACTAATATGGGTGCAGTATGTTGTATTATTTGGGTTTCATATGGCAATATTATTTGAGTAACCATATGGCAGTATCTTTTGATTCTCTTGTCATTTATATAGCAAGAGTTTTTTACATGGGTGGCGGTGTTGGCCCCATGTCCAACCCTCCTCCTTTCTCATCTGAGCATGGGACCAGCAATGGCGGAGATGACCATGTTCGATTTGATTCACAGTCAAGCTACAACAGCGGTTGTAAGTGGTCGATCAGTTTGTCTGCTTAGGGAGTACAATCAACAATGATGAGGATGCCGGACATGATGTCCAACATCGTATCAGAAAGGCCTGGCAAACTTTCCAACGTCTACGCTGTATATAGGCTACAGCCTCACTCCCGTTACAAATAAAGATATGACTTCTGAACACTGTCGTGATCCCCGCTGTGCTATATGCATCTCACACATAGAAAGTTACCACACATATCAAACAGCAACTTGATGTTTTCCAACAATGATGCCTTCATCGCCTGTTTAAGGTCACTTACCATGATCGAGTTATGAATTAAGAAATTTATTGCTGCTCCAGAACGTGGACACCTCATTCCCAAGTCATTGAATATTGACTCAGTTTTGCTGGACCCATCCTATGCTTTCCTGTGGCAAGAATTGCTATATCATAGAATCCAAAAAATAGGAAGCATCGTCAGGGAAGGCAAAAGATTGCCTTGTGTCATACATTTATAGAGAATTCTTTTGTCGCCTGATGCAGCAAAAGTCATGGTAGGACATAAGTCTAAATAATGGCAGTATCCTTTAAATACCACAGTTGGTACTATTTTGGTACTGGATGTGTGGCGGCCACAGAGGGATGGCAGCGGCGGTGGCTCTGCTAGTACCCCTCTCACAAACACAACAAAAACATGGCCATGTGGGAATGGTGTTCTGCGTTTGGCATTGGGTGCTACCCATGAAGTAAGGGTAAGATGGTGGTTTGTCAAGTTCGTGATGCCAGTCCATACGTAGGCCGGGAGCTACTCCAGACAAAATGATAAGTAAAAGGTAAAAATAAAATAAATAGGAAAATTGTCCTTTCTCCCTGGAGTGTAGTGTGGTACCTCAGTGCAGATGTTGTCGGTAGTGGGAAGGATCTCCACGGAGGCAGGTGGAACAGTAAAACAATGGAAGGTTTTTTTTGCAAAGAGAGAGATCTTCACTTAGGGATAGTTACATAAGTTGCATTACGTTTACTTAGGGTTATTGTTAGCCATTTAGTCATTCACGGCCCTTTCCGAACCTAAAGGCGAGTTCCCTCCATGTTTTTCGGTTGTGCACTACATCTTGCAGTTGTGTGATATCCATGCCAGTATCAGCTTTGACAGTATCAGCCATCATGTCCTTTGGCGGCCAGGTCTTTTTTTTTGTCTTTTTCTTCTTAGATGATTCCATTTGAATGATAGCAATACTCCTTGATCCACATTGATTTCTATTCCAGCTTTTCTCTCTGGGGTTGTCTATAGAGCTTCTCTTTACTCTCTCTATCAATCTCTTAAACTTCCTGGTTGTTAAATTAATCTTTCCATCTTCTCCTTTACCCAATCATTCTCTCTTGCTGTCTTGCCATACTTCTAACATGAACAAGCTTTTGTACTCACACTTTTCTTTCTTCCTTCTCACCGCACTGGCTTTTCTTCCTTGACTAGCCTTGACTCTTTTTCTCCTCCTCACTTCTCTCCAGATTCCACCCCCTTCTATCCTTTTATCTGCATCCTCTCACCCAACCCGTGCGGAGGGCTGATCCTTCATTCACTGTCTCTCTTTCTTCATGTTACCTGAATAACTACTCCCCCAGCTGTTGATGGGAACCCAAATGAGGGAACCTGTCGGTAAATAGAACAGTGATGAAGCAGAATATGAGTGCAAAGCTTAACTTTTAACACTTAACATAATAAACACATTTAACCATGAAATGACCACATAAGTGCTGTAGTGACCCTAATCCAGGTCACTACAGATGTTGATATTAACTGAACTCTCTGTCTAAGTAACGTATGGCCATTGCATGGCAGTACTATTTGTGTTCACAGTGGATTCATTTAGAGAGCAGATGGTGGTATTATTTAGCCACTATATAGTGAGAAGAATATGGGTTCTACCACCATCATGCTGATCCTAAAGTTCCTTTTTTGATTAAGGGATCTTTCACATGGGATGGAATAAGCCGCATGATGCATTGCAAGCGGCAGGAAATTCAGTACCAAAATCCGTAGACTACCTGTGGATTTAATGCAGAATATTAAATGACTTAAAACTTGCCTGCAATTCTGCGTCAAAATCCACAGGTTTTTCTCATTTGGGTTCCCATCCAAAGGTTTTCCACACCAAAATCCACAGTTTGGTGTGGAATGCCATGATTTGGCTGCATCCTACTTTGAAAGGTCCCATATATGCCCTTCCTCTCTGATTGCATCTCTTTATTATTATCTTGTGTAAGCTTGAAGTATGTAATCTAGAATTTTCCTGACCAGACGCCACATGATTTAGCTGCGCAGTGACATCTAGTGACCAGTAGTGAGAAAAACATCCCAAGTGTATATTTTATGTTGCTTAGAAAACAAAGCAACTTGCAGATGTAGCAGAGCTCAGTCTCTCATTTACCGATTTCGTTTGTGCACGGAAATAGCTAAGACACCGCTATATAATTGCACGCAGTCCTCTGTAACACCTTAAAGGATAACTGCGCTTTCTAAAAACTTTTGACATATCATAAGAACATGGCAAAAGTTTTGATCACTGAAGGTCCAGTTTCTGGTTGCTAAAATGAGCCAGCTGACGACAAACTGAAGGGGAAATCGATGGATCTGTCTTTGGCTTGTGAGCATTGACAGAGCTTCTGCGTTCTTGCTCTAGCAATCGGTGAAAGTTTGAGCATCGGGACCCCAAGCGATCAAAACTTTTTGATATAACTCAATAACATGTCAAAAGTTTTTAGAAAGTGCAGTTAAACTGTGACATTCCCATGAGCTGCACCAAAGAACAATCTCAGCTCTGCTGCATCTGTTAAATCTATTATCCGCTGTGTCCCCTGTCTGCACAGCTGAGCGCCGCTTCCCATCTGCAGTGTAATTAGGCTCTCATCCCTGCAGCTCCGTTAATCAGGCTGTATTGCAGATGTTGTGTGTTTAATAATACATTGTTTTCCCGGCATCAGCACTTGTGGCATTGTTGCAGTGACACCAGACTGTGCGCTCTGCCAATCACAGCTCATTGTTTCGTGTCAGCGCCATTACTCACTTTTCATATATGGTGTGTAATTTGCTTCTTGCAATTTGCAAACATTTTACAGTGTGTTTACCAGGGGCTGCCAGGGCCGCGTCCTGCCACTGCTGTGCTATAAACCCCCCTCATGCTATAATTCTGCATCAACTACACAGTGAGACCTGGCTGTATAGCTAGATTCCAATATTGTCCTAGCACAGCGAGCTTCACAAATGTGTCGGTACCAATTCCGCCAACACCGCCATCTGCCTGCAATCTGGAATGAGGATGCCCTCATGTACCAGCGTTGGGCACCATGCCCAAAATAGTTGTGCTTATTTGTTGTATGAAAAGTTCTAGAACTTTGCAATAAACTTTGTGCTTCTAGAAATATCTATTTTCAAGAACGCTGCTTACTATTGGTGAATAGTGAATTGGGTATGCAGGGCAGACACCACGCCCTTCTTTGAATACAGCAGTAACATCTGACCAGAGACACTGAGCGGAGGCACTAATAACATTAGGACCATGGAGATCAGGCACAAGTACTACTGAGACCATGGGGAGGGGATGCTATTACTATTGGGGCCACTGAGAGGGGGTGATATAACTATAGGGGCCACTATTACTACTAGAGCCACTAGAATAATGGAGGTAAAATCATACTTTCTGATAAGTCGCACCCTCAAACCTCACTCTTTTTAACTTGGCTGGTAATTTTTGTTGGCAAAGGTGGCAACCCTACCTGTAACTGTAAGGGAAGCTGTGTTTATAATGCAGGCACTGTGGCTAGCACTACGGTAGTATAGAGGGTCTGCAGTAGTTAAAGGGGTTGTACTAAGATTGACTTTTATCACCTGTCCATTGGATAGGTGATAAAAGTTTGATGAGTGGAGTTCTCACTGCTAAGACCCCCACTGATCCCAAGAGTTAGGGTCTCTGTCTCTCTCTTCTCATCACTGCAGGCTTTCTATGCAATGTGCGACAAACAGGAAGAGGCCTGCACTCTCTGAGCGGTTCCTAAGAGGTGGCTGAGGAGCCATGTCACAATAGTGATGAATGCAGGGAGCTCTATATGATCTTGCGTACAGTTGAAGGTAGATAATAGGATATGGTTAACTAATGGAATTAAATGAACGTGATGCCTGTGCCTGACTTAGAAAATCTTGGTAGAGAAATAAGACTGACACACATATTTGAGTCTGCAGTCTGCAAGAATATTAAACAGTAGAACTTGAATATACACAGTTTAAACCTTGATACGTGGATAAACAATCCCTGAGGAGGTAGCACTTGAGATTAGGGAGAGCTACAGAGAGAGAACTGACAGACTAAAAAAACCCTACCACCCAACTAACAGTAATTTGCCACCCTGAAAAATGAGCTAAAATTCTCTAGTACTCACTCAGAGGACTGTGATCTCTGCAGCTTGCAATTCTGTGACTGTGTTGGCTGTTTGGTGGAAGCCTGGATGGAAAACATGGCTTGAAAGGGTTCCATATTTTGAAGACAACTGCAGGCTTCTCTTAGTGTAGTGGGTGATTGATTAGCTGCACACAGGATTTCTGTAAGGTGGAAGTCAATGTCTCTAGTTACAGGGCAGGGGAGAAGCCAGTCGCTTCACCTGGCTACAAACATCCTTTCCCCCCTCCTTTTGCCTCTCTCTCTCTCTCTCCACTGTCCCGCTCATTCCGCCTCCCAATACTTTTTAAAATTATTAACTATGCCACAGATTATAGGAACAGCAAATAACTCCACTTTACTCCACTGGGGACTCTTGTTTTAGCTTGGCTGTGGTTAGCTCTACTCCTCCACCAATCAGGGAACTTCTTCTTTCTGCTGGGTCATGTAATCCGCAGGTCCTGTTTGGTACATACAAAGTTTCTTGCAGGTCTTTCAGCCATTGTTTCACAGTGAAATGACTAAGCTAAATTAACTATTTAGTTCCCTATCCTGACTCCATCTTCTTATTAAATGAATTCCAGCATCACTACCCTTTGCTAAATGAGCTGTAGTTAGGACAATTGCTCTTGACTTGCAGTTACGTACTTTTACTATAGTGTCACACTTCAGGCCACTGCAGTCGAAAAGAGACGGTGGCATGGGACCTCCGTGTCAATGGGTTCCCTCATATTCAGGGTTTTTTTGTTATACTTTTGTGCGCAAAAATATACACGACATGCTCTATTTTTGTGCACATTTGCGCAGCCAAGGCACCACGAGAGTCTACACGAAGTTGCACACTGAATTGTGCGATTTTGCGGTGTAATTCGCTTACAGCGAGCACTTATTCAGCTGCCCAGTCAGGTCAATCACTGCGCAGCTGTGTCCCGCAACGATGTGAACGGGCCTGGTAGCATAGAAAAGTACAGTAGAATGTGTAGACATGTACAGGATAGCTCACGATAGCGCTCCCTTCACAGCGCTATTCCATCACACTATAGCGAGCGTATCTATTTGCTGCTTTTTTTTTTTGCATTTTGTATACGTACTTGCGTTTTTGTAAGTGCAGATCTTCTGCTGTGGAATTTGTTCCCTTTTTATGGTAGTGGTAGTTCTTGCACTGAGGTCACAATGCCAAACCTCAACAAATGCAAACCTCCAAGCAGATGAAGTGCATTTCTGGAGCAGAAATGCTTCAAAATCCACAACAAAAGTGTATTTGTGGATTTTGGTGGCTTTTATATTCTCTTTTGATCTCTATGGTGAAAATCATCTGCATTTTCGCGCAGTTTCCCCAACGTAAATAGATATTCTGCGATTCGTATCTGATTCGAACATTTCTGTCTGATTTTCGGATCAACTTTTCGTTATGTTGCGTACCATACTGTCCTTTTTCCGGATGCAAGACCAGTTTACGCGTGCGTGTGACACGCCCCTTCCATTAATTTAACAAATGCAGATTTTGCGTCTGCAAACACGGTTGTGTGAAGAAGCCCTTAGCGCTAGCCTGTTCACAGCAGCGTGAGATTATGTGGATTCCTCCTCTCGCTTGGCGGAGACGAACACAGAGCTTCAATTTGTTTTATTTCACAATTTTCTATCCCCCGTCACACGCCGCCCCTTATCTGATGCTGGGAGCCTAAGACGCTCTATCACATCTTGCTTTCCAATTCCCTTATAATCAGCTGAGGAATGTATGCACCAGATATGATTTCAAATCTCGTCTCGACAGAAAAAAAAAAGTTCATTTATCCTCGGGTCACCTTGTCATTCCAAGTTTGATTATGTTCTCGTCGTTAGGATTATTGGATTTATTTATCATATTCTCTTTTTGGTGCAAAAAAGGAAAAAACAGTCTAGAGAGAAGCTAACATTTTTGGATTTCGTCATCCTTGTGTTAAATTATTGTTTTTCTTTCAAACTTTAATCATTTTTTAAAGGAATATACAACACAGAAAAATCTATGAGAATTTTTTCTTCTACTTTTGGCCATTTTTTTCTTTATTTCTTTTCCCATTTTTTAAAAAAAGTAGCACTAAAATTTGACATTTTTGTAATGCCAATTTAGTGTGTGCTTTTTGCTTTTCTTTTTTTTTCAGGGTAACTATAAAATGTGACAGTTAGGGCTCTTTCATAGGAGCGTAACAATGTTCAGTCGTTGGGGCACGGCCACAGCGCAACTGAAAATCGCGTGAACGGGCGTACAAATCTGCCACTTGTGTGCTTGTTCAGACGGCCCAGTTTTGCCGTTTAGTATGGGGAGACAGTTTAGCTCCCCTTGCTAAGCTCCCGCCCCCTCTCCACCCCTTGTCGGCTGCCAGCAATGGGAGGGGGTGGAGCAGGGCAGGAGCTTAGCAACTAGCTCCCGCCCCGCCCCGCCCCCTCCCATTGAAAACAGCCGGCAAGGGGCGGACAGAATGAGGGAAGATGGTGGGAGTTTAGCAGACACACTGCTTAACTCCCTCTCACCTCCCTTCTCCAACAGCTACCATTGACTCCCATAGGAGTCTATGGGAGCCGCCGTATTCCGGCAAGGAAGATAGTTCCTAAACTATCTTTCCTGGCCGGCATAAAAGCCACGTTTTCCATACGAGCGAATGTATTTACACATATGTTCGTGTAAAGGAGCCTCCAGGGTGTGGTTACATGAAAATGGGCTGTGTGTGTGAATTTGTAGCATACATGCATATGGACGAATAAGAAGTTATGCCCAACATTGGTCAGCATATGCAGGGTCTCGCCGCTAGTGTTCATATAGCAGGGAGACCCGGCACCTGCGCGCTAAAGTAGGATGTCGAGGATTCGGCATTCCCTGCTAAGCAGTGAATGCTACATCACTAGTGACATAACCTACACTGACCTGCAGGAAGCAGAATGCTGGCAAAGTACAGTTAGTCACAGGAAGAAGAGAATCCGGCCATCTGAAGGTGATGTGAACCAGGGTACTGGGGGAGACATTTATAATAACAAAACCCTTTAATCATACAATCCCCTTAATGTTCCCATTTTTCTGTTTCGTCATGGAGCAGAAAAACTAAAATAACAGTGGTATGGACCCCTTGTGCCAGACACCAGCAGTGCCTGATGGAACCCACTGACTATAATGGTCCCCGCCACGCCGTTAAATATTTTACCAAACACATAACTTACTTTTATTTGTAAAACTACTTTTTTTTTAACTGGGTCAGGGTAACCCAACTCTTTTTCTTTCTGGATACATCTCCAGCCCTTATTGTTGGCTTGAGCCCCTCTTGTCTTACTTAGTACAACTCATCGTTCTTCACCCTCTCTAAACTCTCCCCTTTCCAATCAATCCTGAATGCAACAGCCAGGTCAATCTTTATATCCAGTCACTACACTGGTTTTCTATCCACTATAGAATACAAGTCAAACTCCTCACTCATCCATACAGCTCTCCACAGAGCTGTACCTCCTATATCTTCTCCCTCAGGTCTTTCTACCACCCTACCCATGCTCTCCGTTCTGCTAATGATCGCAGACTATTTTCCTCCATAATCCAAAAATCCTATTCCTGTCTCCAAGATTTCTCTCAAGCTGCACCTACTCTCTGGAATGCTCTACCCCACACTATCAGGTTAATCCCCAACACCTACAGTTCTAAGCATGCCCTAAAAACACAGCTTTTAGGCAGGCTTATCACATTGCCTAATCTAACTCTTCTGCATTTATTCTTTTACATTCTCTCCCAGAACTTGACCCCTTCATCCCATTGTTTCCCCTACACCTCATACACCCTAATGCACTTCACATCTGTAATACATAGGTACTACATGTTCATACAGCGTTATGTATATTACCCTATTTATATAAAGGTTGGCTGGACCATTCTACAGAGCAAGAACTTGTACCTCATGTGTTATCCCTATTTTCTCATATCCAGGTATAAAATGCATGGAAGTGCATGGGCAAAACCTTCTGAAAAGTATAAAGCTGGCTGCAAATGACTTTACCGGGGCACGCCACAGGAATGGGGAACCGGGTGAGTATGAAAAAGAAGCTTCCTGGGCGCTCTGGGCGCAATATACAGAGAATAGAACCCATTGATTTACTGGATGCAGCGCTTTTTCTTCCGGCTACAACCCAGGCAGCTGAGTGGAAAATGAACGGACCGCATTATAGTCAATAGGGTCGGTACAACGCTGTTCAGTTCGGTCCTGAGATGGAGCCCTATGGCAAAGGGGATTCCAATTTCCTGCTCTGTTTGGGGAGCGGAACCCCCAATGCAGGTGTGAAACCACTGGAACTTAGTTTATGGTGCCTACATTTGGTGACAGGTTCGATTTAATGGCTGGCCAGAACGGATCTGTGTTATGATGGAACCAAATGGCTGCAAATGGACCTCATTGACTTTAATGGGGTCCATCTGCCTTCTGTTATGGATTTTTCTGGACAAGATAGTGCTGCATGCTGCGCTATTTAGTCCTGTACTTTAACGGAAATCTGCAGTGGAGACTCTAAGGCAGATATGAATGAGCCCTAACATGTGTAGGTAAGTACCTAGAATTTGATTTTCATTTTTGTTAACATTTTTATATGCAGTTTTTCACTTTTTGCAGTTTTGAGGGACTACAGGAAAATTTAATTTTTCTTTCTTACTTTTTTAAATCTAGTTTTTGTTTGAAGTTTTTGTTCATTTTATTCTTTTCCAAATACAAAACTTCTGAAATTTGTCATCTGGAATACGTGGTAGGGAGTGCATGAGGTGTGAGACAGGGGGCATCGTGCGATTACAGCGAATACTGTTACTTTGTTATGAGTGGGCATGCAGACTTGTCTGTATTTGCATTGCAGTTATGTGTGAATGCTGTCATGGAAACCATGATATTTGCTCGGAATGATTGTTGCACGCAAGAAGGTAGATGCCGCTCTAACAATCGTTAGATGTGCGTAAAAAGAGGGCGTATCAGCAAGTCTTGAGACACTTGTATGGGCATTATGTTCTGGATCTTAAGTAAAAATCACGTTTCCTGTAGAAGCCCAGAATATGATGTCCTACCATGTAGCTAACTCCCCGGCAGCCCACTTACCTGCATCAGTGAGAAGTAACTGTCCATGACTAGGCATTAGAGATGAGCAAGCACCCAAATGCTCAGGTCCGCGTTATTCGAGTCGAGCTTTTCGTAAAATTCGAGAGCTCTACTCGAGTAATAAACCCCATTGACTACAATAAAAGACTCGAGCATTTGTGTATGTGGGCCGCAGGGTCCCGAGTTTTTTTTTTTTTTTTCCTTAGTTCATGTGTTTCTCTCTCTTTCTCCCTCTTCCTCTCCCCCTCCCCCTCCACCTCCCCTTTCCCCTCCCCCTCCCCCTCCACCTTCCCCTTCCTGCCAGACTAAAAATTTTCAAATGACGCACGCTGCGTCGCGGCAGGGAGGGGCCAAAACAGGCACGTCACAGCAGGGAGGAGCCAAAAGCTGGGGCGGGGTCGAACGCAATTTGATGCTCGTTCGAGTAACGAGCACCATCGAGTACGCTAATACTCGAATGAGCATCAAGCTCGCCAGAGAATGTTTGTTCGCTCAACTCACCTAGGCATAACTAATAGAGTTGAGCGAACATACTCTGTCGAGCTTGATACTCATTCGAGCATTAGCGTACTTGATGGTGCTCGTTACTCGAACGAGCATAAAATCGCGTTCGACCCCGCCCCAGCTATTGGCTCCTCCCCTCTGTGATGTGCATGTTTTGGCCCCTCCCTGCCGCGACGCAGCGCGCGTCATTTGAAAATTTTTGGTCTAGCAGGAAGGGGAAGGGAGAGAGAGAGAGAGAGAGACGAACCAAGAAAAAAAACAGAAAAAACTTGGGACCCTGCGTTCCACATACAAAAATTCTCGAGTCTCCCATTGTAGTCAATGGGGTTCGTTACTCGAGTAGAGCTCTCGAATTTTACGAAATGCTCGACTCGAATAACGCGGACCCGAGCATTTGGGTGCTCGCTTATCTCTAATGACTAATAGATGCTCTATGCATAGACAGGTCTACTTGCTTTAAGGTCAAGTGCCGATGAGTGGTGCTTTAGAAGAACTTTTCATGGCTGTTCCCTCAATGGTAGTAGCTGTTAGCCGGGATAGGACGAATATTATTCTCAACCCATATCCTTATGTACTGTTTAGAGACATCAACATATCATAGAGGTTGGGGTCCCTCTGTTAGCCAAAATGATGAACTATGAGTGGCTCTAGCTGGGGCAGAAGTGGCCCATCCATGTGTTACACGCTTAGTAATTCATTTGAAAGAATACAATGAAATAATATGGTGGACCCTTAGGGTATGTTCACACGTCGGTATTACGCCTCTAAAACCACGTTCTACCACCAAGCTAGTAAAGAAGAACTGACATACCAGTTTTAGATTGTCCTTACTTGTATATTGTCATCATTGGTCTTTTGTAAGGACTAGGTTAGGCAGGACTACCTTAAGGGTGTCAGACAAATTAACCCACTGTTCAGAAAGAGTAAAGGTCATTTCTGAGACTAAGATATTGATGACCTATCCTCAGGCTAGGTTGACAATGTCAGATCAGTGGGGCTATGCAACTCGGGACCCCTATCAATCTGCTTGTCAAAGTGGCCACAGTGTTCAGGTGAGTGTCATAATCGCTTCAGTGCAGACCAGGCTCAATCAGATGCTCACTCCCATTCACTACCCAGTACATACATGTTCTCTTTCATTGCAATCCTGCCTGTGATGACGATCAGATGACTGCTGGAAAGCAATCCCTACAGAACAGGAAGTGTCTAATTATTAGGCTTAATGGTCACTGTGAAAACTGCAGGATTACCGGAATGGCTACTACAGGGAAAGTATGGCTATTACTAAAGGGGACTTTATGGCTTCTTCCGGGGACAGTACAGCTATTTATTACTACAGGGGAACAGTATGGCTCCTTATTTACTACAGAGACACAGTGCAGATCATTATTCACTACAGGGGGACGTGCAGCTTGTTACCCATTAATCAGGGGTCGCTTTGCGTTGCCATTTTATACAGTATTTGGGGAAACCATGTGTGTCACTATTAAAAGTTTATCTTACAATAGGAATTATGGATATGAAAAAGCAAAGAACCAAAGACATCTGTGTGGCAATCTCTGTAGAGACATGCTCAGTCCGAGAGAAGCTGTCATGTTGATCTGGATTGGATAGAGAAGAAAACGATAATGCTGATTAGAGATCACATCATGTGTGAGTTATGTAATTGCTTGTTCTGCCACTGGCTGCCTCTAGTCAGACCTGTAGTCACTGTATGGTCTGTAGAGTGATGTGTAGTAGTGCTCTTGTTTGTGAACTGTAAAGCCGTGCTCACACGGCCTCAGGCAGCAAAAAGGTTAGGAGCACCCATGTTTGCAAACTGTATGACCATATACTATATAGGGATGCCCTAACAGAATGTACAGTGAGTCCCTGTGCGTAGGGAGGTCATCAATGTAATATATCATGATAATTTGAGTTCTTTGACACTTTAATTTACAGAAAAGTATATCCCTATTTAGTTCCCCCAAATCCTCATGATCTCTTATTTAAGGAAGTTTACTCACTTTTTTAAGTGATGACCTATTCTCAGGACAGGTGATCGATAGATGATTGGCATGGATCGGGATCTGCCACTCGGGAATCACGCCGATCCGATCAGATGATTCTCAGCGCCATGAACAGTGCTGGAAGCGGAAAAGCACTGACGGTAATGCAGTGACCTGGGTTGGTATTGCACTGAGTTCAATGGGAGCTGCATTTGCAATACCAACTTGGGCTGCTGTTCTATGATCAGCGCTTTTTGTACCCAAAGTAGCAGTGGCGCTGAGAATCAGCTGATCTACGGGGGTCCCGAGTGACAGACACTGCTGATAATCTCTTGATGATTCCCCCTATGTTAAGGAAGGGCCCCAGGAGCCTGCTCTTCAACAGGCTGAAGAAGCAGCAAACACTAGTTCTCACTAGTTAGGCAGATCCAGTGAGAAGCAGTTTGACCCAATTTCGTGATGTTTTTAAAAAACAAAAACACCTGTATACTCACCTGTTCCACAGCATTCCCAAGCCGCTCCGGACTGCTCTTCCTTCTCTTTCTTTCTTCCCGGTATTCTGTGGGCAGCGCGGGTATGTGGTACATGCCGTGGCATGTGACTAGCGCTGACCTGGCCTCCCTCAGAATCTGAGCCCAGGAATAGGCTATCACTGGCGCTGGGCATGTGCCTCAGCATGTACAACATACCTGCGTTGACCCTGGAAGAGAAGGGATAGCAGTCCGCAGCGGCTTGGGGAAGCCCTGGGCAATAGGTGAGCATGCGGGTATTTTTGTTTTTTTTAAACCAGCAGAGAATGGGGCAGAAAAAGCAGCATTATTTATTATTGGGGCTGAAAATTGGCATTATTAATAAAGGGGGCAGAAAAGGGTGTATAAAAGGTGGTATTTTTATCTATGGGGACAGAAGTGGTGGCCTAATCAATTACAAGGGTAGAAAGAGGGGCTGTATAAATTACGGAGGTGGAAAAAGAGGCAGAAAAGGCAACATTATTGTTACCATGCAGCGCGGCGCAGGGTCCCGCAGTCAGCGCGCGCTGCTCCGGCTTCGGCTCCGGCGTCCTGGAGCTGTGACGTCAGGGCTCTCCCGCCGACGTGGGGCGGCCGGTGTGCGGCGGCGTGGGCGGGTCCGCCAGTAGGGCGCCGCCCGCATCCCTTCCTCTCTCTTGTGCTTGAGTGGGGGGGGGGGTTGGCTCCTCCCACTCTCTGCCCCTGGGCGGAGTCTTTCGTTTATAGGGCTGGCAGTGACCTGAGCTCACTGCCATTTATTGGTTCTGTCAGCGTCTAGTTAGTCTGTCTGCAGCTAGTCTCAGCCAGCTCGTAGTTAGCTTGTCAGCTTCCTCCAGCTTGTCTGTAGTTCTCTCTGTTTCTGTTTGGTCATTTCCATCTGCCTTCCCTGTCGGCACTCTGTCCCCCGTCAGGTAGTTCCATCTAGGTAGTCGCCAGGTCCCTAGCCAGTGCAGGGACCGCCGCCCAGTTGTCCGCCTGGGGTTAGCCAGGTCGAGACAAGTAGGCAGGGACAGTGGGGTGCGGTAAGTTCAGGGCACTCCATCTGGCGCTCGGGGTCAGAGTGCCGTAACATAATAACTGGCCCTTTAAACTGTTTTTCCATGGAGGCGATCAGCTCCCTTGCGAACCAGCTGCAAGCCCTGGTGCCGGTGGTCCAGGATTTATCCGCTCGCATGGTGGCCCAGGAGCAGCGGGGGTTGTCGCAGGGGCCAGACGCCTCAACCAGTCCCGAACCCAAGTGACCTCTTCCCGAGGTGTTCTCTGGGGAGAGGAACAAGTTTTTTGTTTTCCAACAGGCTTGTCGCTTGTTTTTTCGGATGCGTCCCCGTTCTTCCGGGTCGGAGGCTCAGAGGGTCGGGCTGATAATGTCCCTACTGCGGGGCTCTGCTGAGACCTGGACTTTTTCCATCCCCGAGGGTTCCCTCTGCCTGCAGTCCGTGGACGCATTTTTTCTGGAACTCGGGGGTATCTTCGACGAACCGGACCAAGCAGGGTTGGCGGTTTCCCGGCTGTTGGCGTTCACCGCTCACAGTCTGAACCAGCGGAAGAGCTCCGAGTCCTAGGCGATTGTAGGGAGGATCGCCTAGGACTTCAGGTACTTCCTAAACTGTTGGTACCTTGTCAGGTTAGATTCCGGAATTTTTCCCGACCCGGGAAGGCGTTTATTGATTCCGGAGCAGCCGCTAACCTGATAAGCATGTGTTTTGTTAAACCCCTGATGGCAGAATTTGTGGTGCTGGAGACGCCAATTCATTTTACCAGTATTGATGCTACCCCCCTCTCTACGGGCCTGGTATGATGGAGGACCCCAGGGTTACAGTTCACGGTGGGATTCTCCACTCGGAAGAAATATCATTCCTGGTGATGGAGAAAATGTCGGTAGACATAGTACTAGGGATGCCGTGGTTGGCGTTGCACAACCCCCAATTCAATTGGACCACCCGGGAACTGACTCACTGGGGACCATCCTGCCATAGCCACCTTGCTCCCCTGCCTCTCTGCTCAGTAGATACCGCGCTCATCCCGGAATACTTGTCTGACTTCCGGGATGTCTTTTCTAAAAGTCTGTCAGAAACCCTGCCTCCTCACAGAGAGTGGGACTGTGGGATAGACCTGATTCCAAATAAGCCCATCCCTAAGGGAGCCATTTTTAACTTATCCGGGCGGGAGCACGAGGCCCTCAAGAGCTACATTACGGAGTCCCTGGCCAAACGTCATATTAGGCCTTCCCGTTCCCCTGCTGGGGCGGGTCTCTTCTTTGTTGAGAAGAAGGATGCGATATTGAGGCCTTGTGTAGATTATCGGGCCTTAAATCAGATCACAGTCAAGAACCAGTGCTCTCTGCCTCTGATTCCTGACCTCCTGAATCAGGTGGTGGGAGCCCACTGGTTTTCTAAACTGGATTTAAGAGGGGCTTATAATTTGATCCGTATCCGCAAGGGGGATGTATGGAAGACAGCCTTCAATACACCGTTGGGACACTTTGAATGTCTGGTGATGCCATTTGGTCTGTGTAATGCCCCTGCTGTTTTCCAGGGATTTATGAATGCGGTCTGTCATGACGTCCTGGGGGTGTTTTTAGTCGTCTACCTCGACGACATCCTGGTATACTCTCCGGACTGGGACTCTCATGTGCAGCACCTTAGGTTGGTACTAACCCGGTTACGTGAGTACCAGTTGTTCGTCAAATTGGAGAAATGTCTGTTTGGCACTCAACGGGTGTCCTTTCTGGGGTACGTAATTTCTCCAACATCTGTGCGAATAGAGTCGGATAAGGTGGCAGCCATCTCCCAGTGGGTCCGACCAGGTAATCTGAAAGCACTCCAACGGTTTTTAGGTTTTGCGAATTTCTATCGCAAATTCATTAGAAACTACTCGGTCATCGCTCAACCGTTGACCGATCTTACCAAGAAGGGGGCTGACTTGGTAAACTGACCTCCTGAGGCCCTGGAGGCGTTCGATCGTCTCAAAAGGGCGTTCTCAGCCGCCCCGGTACTCGTTCAACCTGACCCGCAATGCCCCTTCTTCGTGGAGGTTGATGCATCTGAGGTGGGGGCGGGCTCTGTGTTGTCTCAGCTGGTTAGCGGGAGGGCTGGCTACAGTCCATGTGCATTCTTTTCACGAAAGTTCAGTGCGGCAGAGCGTAATTACGATATGGGCAATCGAGAGTTATTGGCGATCAAGTGGTCCTTAGAAGAGTGGCGCCACCACCTTGAGGGCGCTCGGCATCCCGTCACAGTGTACACCGATCATAAGAACCTAGTATACCTCGCCAACGCTAACCGACTCATGGCACGTCAAGCCAGGTGGGCACTGTTTTTCTCTAGGTTTAACCTCGTAGTGACATATCTCCCGGGGGCTAAGAATGTAAAGGCTGACAGTCTCTCGCGGAGTTTTGGGGTGCCAGACTGTGAGTCGCTTCTCCCCGAAAATATCCTGGAACCTGGGGTTGTGGTTGCGGCTGTGGACTCTGGTCTCATTCCCCGCCTTCAGAGGGCTCAGCAGGATGCTCCCCCAGGCCTCCCAGAGGGCAGATAGTTTGTGCCCGAATCGTTACGTCTCACGGTTATTGAAGAGTCCCACTCGTCAGTTTTTGCGGGTCACCCGGGAGTACAAGGGACTCTGGATCTCTGCTCCAGGCTCTACTGGTGGCCTGGCATATCTCGTCAGATACGTGACTTCGTAAGGGGGTGCTCTGTTTGCGCGGCAAGAGTCGCCGGCGGCGTCCGTAGGGGCCCCTGAGACCGTTGCCCGTGCCGTCGCGCCCCTGGTCGCACCTTTCGGTAGATTTTGTTACTGACCTGCCAAAATCACAAGGGTTCACCACCGTTCTGGTGGTGGTGGACCGTTTCTCGAAGATGGCCCATTTTGTGGCATTAGAGAAACTTCCTTCGGCAATCGAATTTGCCCAGGTCTTCATCAAAGAAATTATCCGCCTCCATGGAGTTCCTGAGAACATTGTTTCCGATCGCGGGGTTCAGTTCATGGCGCAGTTTTGGCGGGCCTTCTGCAGAAACCTGGGGACTTCACTTTCGTTCTCGTCAGCATTCCACCCGCAGACTAATGGTCAAACTGAGCGGAAAAACCAGGATATGGTGCAATATTTGAGGCTGTTTGCAAGCGAGCAGGCTCATCGGTGGGTTGACTTTCTGCCGTTGGCTGAGTTTGCGCTGAACAACCGTACTAGTTCTTCCACTGGGGTTTCTCCATTTTTTTGCGTTTATGGCCAGCATCCTCGTTTCCTTACTTCTCTTCCTACCCCGTCTGCCTGCCCTGCAGCTGATGTCGCCACTAATGTGCTGCAGGGGGTATGGAAGGAAGTACAGAAGAATCTGGAGGTAGTGGGGTCTCGCATGCAGTTGCGCAGTGGGAGAAGCCTCTCAGTTTCTGAACTTTACAGGGTGGGTCAGCAGGTGTATTTATCTTCCAGGAACCTAAGATTGAAGGTCCCGTCCTTAAAGCTTGCGCCGCGCATTGTGGGTCCTTTTACCATCCTGCGGGTAATTAACCCACTCGCTTACGAACTTGAGCTGCCAGCCACGTGGAAAGTGCATAGGGTTTTCCACAAATCCTTGTTGAAACCATTTGTCCTTTCGGCAACATTATTGTTACCATGCAGTGCGGCGCAGGGTCCCGCGGTCAGCGCGCGCTGCTCCGGCTCCGGCGTCCTGGAGCTGTGACGTCAGGGCTCTCCCGCCAACGTGGGGCGGCCGGTGTGCGGCGGCGTGGGCGGGTCCGCCCGTAGGGTGCCGCCCGCATCCCTTCCTCTCTCTTGTGCTTTAGTGGGGGAGTTGGGTCCTCCCACTCTCCGCCCCTGGGCGGAGTCTTTCATTTATAAGGCTGGCAGTGACCTGAGCTCACTGCCAGTTATTGGTTCTGTCAGCGTCTAGTTAGTCTGTCTGCAGCTAGTCTCAGCCAGCTCGTAGTTAGCTTGTCAGCTTCCTCCAGCTTGTCTGTAGTTCTGTCTGTTTCTGTTTGGTCATTTCCATCTGCCTTCCCTGTTGGCACTCTGTCCCCCGTCAGGTAGTTCCATCTAGGTAGTCGCCAGGTCCCTAGCCAGTGCAGGGACCGCCGCCCAGTTGTCCGCCTGGGGTTAGCCAGGTCGAGGCAATTAGGCAGGGACAGTGGGGTGCGGTAAGTTCAGGGCACCCCATCTGGCGCTCGGGGGCCAGAGTGCCGTAACAGTTATTACTTACAGAGACAGAAGTGTTGGCCTTATCTATTATGGGAGCAGAAAGAATGGCATTATTTTCTGACGGGCAGAAGAGGGGCACTATTTATAAGTGGGGCAGAAAAAGGGGCAGTATTAGCTACAGGGGCAGGAAAGATGGCATTATTAATTATGGGGAAAAAATGGCGACCAAAAAGGAATGGGGCAGAAGAGGAGGCAATATTGCCAATAGGGCAGTTTACCTACAGGGACAGAAAAAATGGCATATTTACCTATGGAAGCAGAAAACGCAGCATTAATAATTAAGGGGGCAGAAAAGGCGGCATTATCAACTATGGGGCCAGAACGCGGTCTTTTTTTTAATTATGGGGTCAGAAGAGGCAGCATTTTTACTGATAGGGACAGAAAAGAAAGCACTTTTACGGCGTAGAGGGCACTAAAAGCAGAATTTACTGCATGGGGCCTAATTACGATCTGGGACACTATGGATTGTGTCGCGGTGTGAAAAAAGTTGGAAGGGTGATTGAAAAGCAAGGAGCCAAATATTTGTGTATGTCAAATTCTGCAGAAACAGCTTGTGGCCAGGAGGAGTCATTGTGGTGGTCTGGGCACAGATAGAGAAGAAAATAGAAAGAGAAAGACACCAACCTGAGATGACACCACCTGTGATCACTGGAAGTAACTGCACTGAAATGAATGTCACTATGTAGAGCTGGTAACTGACTATTACTTAGAGACTGGGGCATAACTATAGGGGATACAGTTGCGCCTGGGAGCCTTAGGGGGCCCATAATGCCTCTCTTCTCCATATAGGGAGCATAGTACTAGGAAGAAAACATTATATTTGGGGGCCCTGTTACAAATTTTGCATTAGGGTCCAGAAGCTTCAAGTTACGCCTCTTCATACTAGTACTATGAAGGGGTCACTTTTACTGTGAGGGGATACAAAGGGTACGGCTTAGTGTAAAAGGGGCATGGCCTCAAAATTTGGCTCTACATGCATTGCAAGATTACTCCTCTAACAGGGGTTAACATGGGTGGGCAGACTTGGTGGCCCCATCATAATTGACTGCTCAATACTGTGGGCAGCCTTAATCTAGCCTTGTCTGTCCCGAAGATGGGTCATAAATAGAAAAAAGTGAGAAATCCCCTTAAAGCTAAATCCAGAACAGAGCAAACTTCAAAATGTAATGCACCCCTCCCTGTTGTCCATCATGCTCTGCTTCATAATTGCTGGTCTACAATTGGTTGAAAGTTTCTTAATTAGAAGGTCCCTCCCAATGCAAAGATGGCAATGTAAAATAATTTCTTACACATATTCCCATCCCCCAAATACTGTGCCATTCAGCAGAGCCGAGAGCAGTCATGTGACACTTCCCTCCAGCCTTAAAATGAAGAGATAAAGGAGTCAGGAGGGAGGGGCTAACAATTTCTTGCATCTTAAAAGAGTTTTCCACGCTCAAATGATATTTCTCCATCAGACTAATTTCACACGGGCGAGTGCAATATCGGGACGTGAAACTCGGACTGATACCGCGCTTGCCTACATGCTATGTCCCCACGGATGCAAGGCATTATTGTGTTAAAAATCCCTTGCAGCACTTCAGGCGAGTAGCAATCCTGCAGCATAGCTTTTAGTCACAGCGGAGGTTCATGGAGCGTATCACATTGTTTTCAATGAAAACTTTGCACCATAGTTGAGTGCACCTTGCACACCATGTGATGCATTACCAGCCTCATTGAAAACAATGGCAATGTGTTCCAAGCAAACAAACACAAAGATAAGACATGCAGGAAAAAATTGCTAATGTATATGACCCCATTTCAAAAGCATGAGTTTCAAATTTGCACGAGATTTGTGCGTCTCGCAACATACAAATCTCGTGTGATTTTCTCAGCCATGTGAAAATGGCCTTCGACTTGCCCTCCGAATATCTGATAGATCATAATCTACATACATTTGCAAAATGTGGCACTCTCGCCATTCTAGTGTGGGTCACGTGATGTGGGTCAGCTGCATTATTTTTGTTCTTGTGACGTCCTATCCAGTGAACAACCCAGGTCCTCCTCCAGCCATCCTCCGTATACAAAGTGACATAGGTCACCCCATGTGCAGCGGGGCCAGATGTATGCTACTGAGTATACACAATTCAAACAAACTTCATTCAGACCGTGCCTGTGTAACAGGTGACAGGAGCAGAATATGGAAAAGGCTTTACACCAGTTCAGTTGAACAAGCAATGCTTTACTGACTGTACGATACAGCATAATATGGCGATAGCATATAACAGTATTTGGATACAAAAAACTATTTAATTAGTTTAATGTTGGATTAACGCTATAACTCAGTCTATATTCTCTCACTGGCGGTCTATTTCCAAGTGACGGCTTGGCAATTGTGGTCGGTAATTGCAGCTAAAGATTCTTTAGATGATCGACAGATCCCCCTCTGGAACTCACGTTGCAAGAGCTGGGTAGCGCCATTCCGTAAATCAGAGTTGCGCTCTCTCTCTCTGGTACAGGAATCCCAGCTCTGCAGTAGCACTGGGGCAGCTCACTCCTCACAAGGCTCTCTCCACTGCCCTACAATGGAGCTTGGTCTTCACATTGGTGATGCGCTAGCCACTTCACTGCTGCATCAATGAGGGGGCAGAGTCTCCTCCCTTCTCTCCCCCAGCCACTGTCCTGTCAGGGGCGGGGCTTAGCACGGCCAACTGAGCTACTGTCAGAGTGGCAGCCTGTATATGTGTGGAGGGAGCAAAGAGTGCAAAGATTTGGTGACCACAAATTGAGGATGAGCTGGTGACAACAAATGGGTGTGTACTAGGAAGGATGCGATTGGATTCTAGAAGCAGAAAATTTTAAAAAAAGGTGTCTGGGCATTCTCATAGGCAAAAATACGATATGGGGAGATTAATTATAAAACTTTATTTGGGGGTAAAAAAAAAAAAAATGACCACAGAGCAATTGTGCCTCCTAGTCCAGCTTTGATATTACACTATACAGACACATATTTTAGAATGAACCCACTAATAGATAGTAAGAAATGTAATTAAATTATTACACTAAAGATAATATTTGACTTGATATTTATGTTTTTCTAATAAAACAAATTGCTTAAAAGACCGGTCACCCCATAACACCACCAGCCCTTTAAATAAAACCTTGTATTGTCATCGTCACTTTGAAGAACCTCATTGCGCCAGGACAAGGTGACAGCGCATCTTTTATAAGTGTCTTCCCAAAGCCGAGGAAATTGTAGACTGTTAATGTGTTTGGAAGAGATAGTGAGGCAGAGCCATAATTCACTGAACGTCTTAAGAGCTGATCCTTCCATGTGACCCGTTAAGTATCACCCCAGGGTGATATCAATACGCTGCTGGATATTGTCTACATTCATCATAACACAGAGGTTTTTTCAGCTGCTATCAAAGTCTTACATCCTGTTATAATCCGTGGATATCTCTGCTCAGTCAACTCCCGTTAATTACATGACTTAAAGGGGCGGCATTCTGAATTTGACATGAGGTGTTTTGTATCAACTTTGGTTATTTTCATGGTTATTGAAAGACAAGTTTTTTTTCCCAATAAGGTTTAAAGTATAGGGGGGGAGGGGGTGATTTGACTGGAAGCAATGATATGAGATTCTGGAAATAAGCAGCAGATTAGGATAAATGATTTTCTTCCATCAAAGATGAAATGATAGGAAAAATGCAAAAAATGCAATGAACATTCAGAATGTAATAAAAAGATAGATTCCAGAACACAATGCAAGTTACTAGAATATAACTACTATAATACTGCTCTTTATGTACAAGAATATAACTACTGTAATACTGCCCACTATGTACAAGAATATAACTACTATAATACTGCCCCCCTTGTACAAGAATATAACTACTATAATACTGCCCCCTATGTACAAGAAAATAACTACTATAATACTGCCCCCTATGTACAAGAATATAACTACTATAATACTGCCCCCTATGTACAAGAATATAACTACTATAATACTGCCTCCTATGTACAAGAATATAACTAGTATAATACTGCTCCTATGTACAAGAATATAACTACTATAATACTGCCTCATATGTACAAGAATATAACTACTATAATACTGCCTGATATGTACAAGAATATAACTACTATAATACTGCCCCTATGTACAAGAATATAACTGCTATAATACTGCCCCCTATGTACAAGAATATAACTACTATAATACTGCCCCCTATGTACAAGAATATATCTACTATAATACTGCCCCCTATGTACAAGAATATAACTACTATAAAACTGCCTCCTATGTACAAGAATATAACTACTGTAATACTGCCCCCTATGTACAAGAATAGAACTACTATAATACTGCCTTCCATGTACAAGAATATAACTACTATAATACTGCCTCCTATGTACAAGAATATAACTACTATAATACTGCCTCCTATGTACAAGAATATAACTACTGTAATACTGCCCCCTATGTACAAGAATATAACTACTATAATACTGCCTCCTATGTACAAGAATATAACTACTGTAATACTGCCCCCTATGTACAAGAATATAACTACTATAATACTGCCTCCTATGTACAAGAATATAACTACTTTAATACTGCTCCCTATGTACAAGAATATAACTAATATAATACTGCCCCCTATGTACAAGAATATAACTACTATAATACTGCCCCCTATGTACAAGAATATAACTACTATAATACTGCCCCCTATGTACAAGAATATAACTACTATAATACTGCCCCCTATGTACAAGAATATATCTACTATAATACTGCCCCCTATGTACAAGAATATAACTACTATAATACTGCCTCCTATGTACAAGAATATAACTACTGTAATACTGCCCCCTATGTACAAGAATATAACTACTATAATACTGCCCTCCATGTACAAGAATATAACTACAATAATACTGCCTCCTATGTACAAGAATATAACTACTATAATACTGCCTCCTATGTACAAGAATATAACTACTGTAATACTGCCCCCTATGTACAAGAATATAACTACTATAATACTGCCCTCCATGTACAAGAATATAACTACAATAATACTGCCTCCTATGTACAAGAATATAACTACTATAATACTGCCTCCTATGTACAAGAATATAACTACTGTAATACTGCCCCCTATGTACAAGAATATAACTACTATAATACTGCCCTCCATGTACAAGAATATAACTACTATAATACTGCCTCCTATGTACAAGAATATAACTACTGTAATACTGCCCTCCATGTACAAGAATATAACTACTATAATACTGCCCTCCATGTACAAGAATATAACTACTATAATACTGCCCTCCATGTACAAGAATATAACTACTATAATACTGCCCTCCATGTACAAGAATATAACTACTATAATACTGCCTCCTATGTACAAGAATATAACTACTATAATACTGCCCCCTATGTACAAGAATAAAACTACTATAATACTGCCTCCTATGTACAAGTATATAACTACTGTAATACTGCCCACTATGTACAAGAATATAACTACTATAATACTGCCTCCTATGTACAAGAATATAACTACTGTAATACTGCCCCCTATGTACAAGAATATAACTACAATTATGCTGCTCCTATGTACAAGAATATAACTACTAGAATACTGCCCTCCATGTACAAGAATATAACTACTATAATACTGCCCTCCATGTACAAGAATATGACTAGTATAATACTGCCTCCTATGTACAAGAATATAACTACTGTAATACTGCCCCTATGTACATGAATATAACTACTATAATACTGTCCCCTATGTACAAGAATATAACTACTATAATACTGCCCCCCTATGTACAAGAATATAACTACTATAATACTGCCCTCCATGTACAAGAATATAACTACTATAATACTGCCTCCTATGTACAAGAATATAACTACTGTAATACTGCCCCCTATGTACAAGAATATAACTACTATTATGCTGCTCCTATGTACAAGAATATAACTACTATAATACTGCCCTCCATGTACAAGAATATAACTACTATAATACTGCCCTCCATGTACAAGAATATGACTAGTATAATACTGCCTCCTATGTACAAGAATATAACTACTGTAATACTGCCCCTATGTACATGAATATAACTACTATAATACTGTCCCCTATGTACAAGAATATAAATACTATAATACTGCCCCCCCTATGTACAAGAATATAACTACTATAATACTGCCCTCCATGTACAAGAATATAACAACTATAATACTGCCTCCTATGTACAAGAATATAACTACTGTAATACTGCCCCCTATGTACAAGAATATAACTACTATTATGCTGCTCCTATGTACAAGAATATAACTACTATAATACTGCCCTCCATGTACAAGAATATAACTACTATAATACTGCCCTCCATGTACAAGAATATAACTACTATAATACTGCCCTCCATGTACAAGAATATAACTACTATAATACTGCCCTCCATGTACAAGAATATAACTACTATAATACTGCCCCCTATGTACAAGAATATAACTACTATAATACTGCCCCCTATGTACAAGAATATAACTACTATAATACTGCCCACTATGTACAAGAATATAACTACTATAATACTGCTCCCTATGTACAAGAATATAACTACTATAATACTGCTCCTGTGTACAAGAATATAACTACTATAATACTGTCCTCTATGTACAAGAATATAACTACTATAATACTGCCCCCCCTATGTACAAGAATATAACTACTATAATACTGCCCTCCATGTACAAGAGTATAACTACTATAATACTGACTTCTATGTACAAGAATATAACTACTATAATACTGCTCCTCTGTACAAGAATATAACTACTATAATACTGTCCCCTATGTACAAGAATATAACTACTATAATACTGCCCCCCTATGTACAAGAATATAACTACTATAATACTGCCCTCCATGTACAAGAATATAACTACTATAATACTGCCTCCTATGTACAAGAATATAACTACTGTAATACTGCCCCCTATGTACAAGAATATAACTACTATTATGCTGCTCCTATGTACAAGAATATAACTACTATAATACTGCCCTCCATGTACAAGAATATAACTACTATAATACTGCCCTCCATGTACAAGAATATAACTACTATAATACTGCCCTCCATGTACAAGAATATAACTACTATAATACTGCCTCCTATGTACAAGAATATAACTACTATAATACTGCCTCCTATGTACAAGAACACAACTACTGTAATACTGCCCCCTATGTACAAGTATATAACTACTATTATGCTGTTCCTATGTACAAGAATATAACTACTATAATACTGCCCTCCATGTACAAGAATATGACTACTATAATACTGCCTCCTATGTACAAGAATATAACTACTGTAATACTGCCCCTATGTACACGAATATAACTACTATAATACTGCCCCCTATGTACAAGAATATAACTACTATAATACTGCCCTCCATGTACAAGAATATAACTACTATAATACTGCCCCCTATGTACAAGAATATAACTACTGTAATACTGCCCCCTATGTACAAGAATATAACTACTGTAATACTGCCCCCTATGTACAAGAATATAACTACTATAATACTGCTCCTATGTACAAGAATATAACTACTATAATACTGCCCACTATGTACAAGAATATAACTACTATAATACTGCTCCCTATGTACAAGAATATAACTACTATAATACTGCTCCTGTGTACAAGAATATGACTACTATAATACTGTCCTCTATGTACAAGAATATAACTACTATAATACTGCCCCCTCCCTATGTACAAGAATATAACTACTATAATACTGCCCTCCATGTACAAGAGTATAACTACTATAATACTGACTTCTATGTACAAGAATATAACTACTATAATACTGCTCCTCTGTACAAGAATATAACTACTATAATACTGCCCCCCCTATGTACAAGAATATAACTACTATAATACTGCCCTCCATGTACAAGAATATAACTACTATAATACTGCCTCCTATGTACAAGAATATAACTACTGTAATACTGCCCCCTATGTACAAGAATATAACTACTATTATGCTGCTCCTATGTACAAGAATATAACTACTGTAATACTGCCCCCTATGTACAAGAATAGAACTACTATTATGCTGTTCCTATGTACAAGAATATAACTACTATAATACTGCCCTCCATGTACAAGAATATGACTAGTATAATACTGCCCCTATGTACATGAATATAACTACTATAATACTGCCCCCTATATACAAGAATATAACTACTATAATACTGCCCTCCATGTACAAGAATATAACTACTATAATACTGCCCCCTATGTACAAGAATATAACTACTGTAATACTGCCCCCTATGTACAAGAATATAACTACTGTAATACTGCCCCCTATGTACAAGAATATAACTACTATAATACTGCTCCTATGTACAAGAATATAACTACTATAATACTGCTCTCTATGTACCAGAATATAACTACTATAATACTGCCCCCTATGTACAAGAATATAACTACTGTAATACTGCCCCCTATGTACAAGAATATAACTACTATAATACTGCTCCTATGGACAAGAATATAACTACTATAATACTGCTCCCTATGTACCAGAATATAACTACTATAATACTGCTCCCTATGTACAAGAATATAACTACAGTTAGTCCCCGACTTGCGAACAGGTTCTGTTCCGGGAGCCCGTTCGCAAGTCCGTTTTGTTCGCAAGTCGAACAAATGGTTGTATGGAGGGGATCGCGGGTGGATCCCGCTCCATACAACGTCGGGTGCCGGCTGTTCTTACAGCGGGCACCCGGCGGCAGCAGTTCCGACGAGCAGTATTATAGTACAGATAGTCCCCAACTTGCGAACATTCGACTTACGAATTTCGCAAGATACGAACTATCTGTACAGCACAGTATGATGTAATGCTATGGCATTACATCATACTGTGCAGGGACCGGACAGGCTTCTATCAAGCCTGATAGAAGCCTGTCCGGTCACATCGCGGTTGCTGGGCAGCCGGGGGCCTTCTGAAAGGCCCTAGGGCTGTCTATGCAGAGCGCCTAGCAAGCCGTGCGCTTGATAGGCACTCTGCATAGGCAGCCCTGGGGCCTTTCAGGAGGTCCCCGGCTGCCTAGCCACCACACAGCGTCCCGCGATCTCATCGTGGGACGCTGTACGGGCCCCCTGAACGCCGGGTACAGGCTGTTTCTTACAGCGGGCACCCACCGGCAGCAGTTCCGACGAGCCGCGCCGCTCGTCAGAACTGTTAACACTTTAAATATCGCTGTCAGATATAGAAAAAAGTGGAGGCCTGAGTGATATTCTTGAAGTGTGAGGCATATAGAACTATACTCTTGCACGTTGATGCGGTCAGTTTTATATGGCTGGTACTGTTGTATAGGAAGTGCTTTATACTGACATTCCAAAAGTCATTGGGCAGAAATAAATACCATGTAGGACCCTTCTAGCTCCACGAAGGGCAACAATTCGATGTGGCATCAATTCCAAATGTGGACAGAAGATGTCTGGAGGGATGTGTTGATCCATGCCGTCTGGAAGGTAACCCACAACTCCATTGTATTTGTGGGTGCAGGATCTCTGGTGAAAACGAACCTTTCCCCTGCAGCCCATAAATGCTCAACTGGACGCTAGTTAGGCGAACATGCAGACACCATTTGTAGGAACTCTCCAGACTCCTCTTCAAAAGAATTCTGGACAACTTGGGCCTGATACCTTGGTTCATCCAATCATTGTGGAGGTATATGAAGACCATGAAGGACTACAAATGGTCACCAAGCAGTGCAACGTTGCAGGCAGTGGTCATTAACATGTTTAAGTGGACCAGTAGACCCAACGCATGTAATGTTGAAACACCCCACACCAGTATGAAACATCCACCACCCTTCACAACTGGGATTCATAGCTTCATGAGGTCTGTACCACCTGAAAACCCTATTAGACCAAAATAATTGGTACCATGACTCATCGGAGCCACATGTTGCCGGTCCTTTAGGGTCCAGTTAACAACCTCATAAGCCCAGGTGAGTTGCCGTGTCCACTGTCATGGTGTTAAGAGAGGTATCATGGTGGGTCTTCTGCTCCCACCTGTGGGATATACATGTGTGGCGCTCAATGAGTTCTGTGTACTCGAAAGTGGAAGTGTAACGTTCACTACGGGAGCCGAGGGGTCATGTGACCGCCGGGATTCCCTGCTACAGCAGAGCTGCAGGATCATACTAGACCCTGGACAGCTCTGCCGGGGACTAATATCACTACAGCGGTTGTTTTCCCCTGTAACAGGGGCTCCTACGGATGCCCCAGCTACAGTGAGAAAGTGTAAAATAAAAAAAAAACATGTGAATGACCCCCAGAGGTCTTACATGACGTCATGGGGGACATAGATAGTAAAAAAACATAATTCCATACATCAGTAAAACAAAATTACAGAATAAAACAACAATACATACATAAGAAAGAAAATAACCCAAAACCAATGCCAACCAAAACCATCGCTATAAGTGCCCTTTAATCCAAAACTATACATATTATATATCAAAGCGTTCGAAACAAAATAAGGAATCCGTTCCCATACTTTATTTTAGCATATATATATTAATTTTAAAAAATAACTAGAAATGTTAAAAAATATCTTTTTTTTTTAGCTTTTTACCCCCAATAAAACTAAAAGATGGAAAGAAAAGTCAGAGAAATACATATTAAAAAATAGCCCTATATGTCACGGGCAAAAAACACAGCAAAAATCATTTTGATAGCTAAAGGAAAAAAAATAGGGCAGTAAAACCACCGCATGGGTAAAATCCCTAAAAAGAGTCTGGTCCTTAAAGGAGATGTCTCGAGGAAGCAGTTAATTTTTTTTTTTGCCCAGTCCCCCCCATTAAACACACATTACTAAGCCCCCCTGTAAATGACATTTCTAGCTGGTTCGTACTTACCGTTCCAGCGTTTCAGCAAGTTATAAAAGTTTCCCCAAGATGGCCGCCGGCTCTTTCCCCGTCGCTCGCTGCAGCCCGACGTGCGCGCTCCCGAGACGCCGCCAGCTGTGTCTCCATGGCAACCGGACGCCCCGCAGCCGCCGACCAGACAGCAGGTAACCGGCGCTAGCCCCCGGCTCCCCAGCGCTAGCTCCCCCGGCGCAGCGACAGCCCCCCCGGCCTAGCGCTAGCTCCCCCGGCGCAGCGACAGCCCCCCCGGCCTAGCGCTAGCTCCCCCGGCCTAGCGACAGCCCCCCCGGCCTAGCGACAGCCCCCCCGGCCTAGCGACAGCCCCCCCGGCCTAGCGACAGCTCCCCCGGCGCAGCGACAGCCCCCCCGGCCTAGCGCTAGCCCCCCCGGCCTAGCGCTAGCTCCCCCGGCCTAGCGACAGCTCCCCCGGCCTAGCGACAGCTCCCCCGGCCTAGCGACAGCCCCCCCGGCCTAGCGACAGCCCCCCCGGCCTAGCGACAGCCCCCCCGGCCTAGCGCTAGCTCCCCCGGCGCAGCGACAGCCCCCCCGGCCTAGCGACAGCCCCCCCCATCGCAGCGACAGCCCCCCCGGCCTAGCGCTAGCTCCCCCGGCGCAGCGGCAGCCCTCCCCCCCGGCGCAGCCCGGCGCAGCGGCAGCCCCCCCCGACCCATCACTTACCTGGGAGGCGGCTGGGCTGGGCTGGGCTGGGCTGGTCTTCTCCGCTGGGCAGCTCCAGTTTCTGCACCTTCCTCTAACAGAGGATGGTGCAGAATGGCCGCTTCAGCGCGCTCCCGAGCAGTGACAGCTCGTCTGCGCATGCGCAGAAGAGCTGTAGCGGGGAGCACACTGAAGCGGCTCGTGCTGAATGGAGAAGACCGGACTGCGCAAGCGCGTCTAAAAAAGCAAGCTGCCAGCGAATTTAGACGGAACCATGGAGACGAGGACGCTAGCAACGGAGCAGGTAAGTGGAATAACTTCTGTATGGCTCATATTTAATGCACAATGTACATTACAAAGTGCATTAATATGGCCATACGGAAGTGTATAACCCCACTTGGTTTCGCGAGACCACCCCTTTAAGGTACAAAACAACCTGGTCCTTAAGGGGTTAGGCACCCGTGGGCGGCCACTGCGCTGTCCACTGTGCGTGGTTATTCCTTCTACGATGTATTCCCGGGAAACATGTGGATCAAAGAATGTTAAATGCCCGCACAACTTCAGAAATGGAATGTCCCGTCTTTCTGGCGCCCGCTATCATGTATCGTTATCAGGGGCGTAACTAAGGGCTCAGGGGCCTGGGTGCAAAAGTTCAGCTCGGGTTCCCCCCCGGGCCTCCACCCTACACTCCCCCGTACCCATATCTAGATTGTGCTGCAAACATGATCTGCCCCTTGGTGTAATCTTTCCAAACATGATGCATTTCCTGCACATGAAAATGTGTTTGTAGCCCCGCAGGCCACTCTCACACACACCGATTTTTACCGCTATTAGCACAGCGCCCCGAGTGCCGTTCTAACCATGGTACAACACTCCCATAGATCTTAATGAGCTTACTCAAATCTGCGCTGGAATGCAGTGTCCCTATTGCTGTGATTTGTGAGAGTTGTCTGTTCTATTTTTGCGTTTTCGTGGTTTTTAACACACCTCTTCACCCATCACAATAATGGGGTGCATTAAAAAGCGCTGTCAAACGCTGTAACCTGTGTTCGAAAACGCTGCTTGAAATACCGGTAAAAATGCCACAATTTCAAGCTGCGTTTTCTGAACACGTGGGAGAGCGGCCTCAGGGTGGGTCATGTTTATGTTGTACTTTAGAACCACAATTAAGAAAAACACAGGAGATAGATAGATAGGTAGATAGGTAGATAGGAGATAGGGCTCCCACCCACTTGCGAGGGCGATAGTGTGTTTTTAAAATAGCTGCGATATCGCAGTTGCCAACCAGAGATTTTTTTCCCCCCACTAAACTCTCATCGCAAAGCTCTATGTTTTGTGGCTGCCTGCGTTTTTTTATCGCAGCGTTTTTGACACTGACTGCTGTACACTTCCCCTCCTCCTTGCCTGAGAGAAAAATCGATTCTGCGATGTGCGATGCGTTTTTACGGCACCCTTTGACTTGCATGGGCGAAGGAAAAATCAGACATCGCACTAATATAGGGCAGTCGCAATCGATGAAAAAATCGTACCCGCGCTGCGAAAAAAAATCGCAAATGCGCATAGCCACATTACAACTCATTTGTTTCAAACTAGAAAGTTTTAGCGCTCTATCGCAGCGCTAAAAAACGCAAGTGCGTGGGAGCCCATAGATAGATAGATATGAGATAGATAGATAGATAGATATGAGATAGATAGATAGATATGAGATAGATAGATAGATAGATAGATAGATAGATAGATAGATAGATATGAGATAGATAGATAGATAGATAGATATGAGATAGATAGATAGATAGATATGAGATAGATAGATAGATAGATAGATAGATAGATAGATAGATAGATAGATAGATAGATAGATAGATAGACAGATAGACACACACATACACATATATACACTTACCCCGGGCCCAGACGACTTCGCCATCTCAGAGCAGTAGGAGAGGCAGACACTGCAGCTCCACGTTCGGCAGGAAGCAGGGGGGCAGCACATGATCACTGTGCCCTGCCGGCCCATGTGACTTCCTCCCTCCTCCTTCTCCCCCCTGCTCTGCCGGGCTACAATCGGGCTGGCCATTCGGCGTGCAACCTGATTGCAATTATGCTGCACACAGAACGGCCAGCCATTAATGCACTGAATGTGCGTGTGGGTATGGCGGAGGGCCCCCTGAGCGCAGGGGCCGGGTCGCCATGGCGACCCCAGCAACCCCTGGCGCTACACCTATGATCGTTATAAGTCCAATAATTCACGTTCCCTTGCCATGAGTGCGCTGGCCAGTGTTCAACCTCATTCACAACATAACACCTCACAACATATACAGGTGTGTATGTTGTCAAGCTGTCCGCCGAGATAACGCCACTTCATAATTCATTTACACATAGCTATCCCATGACTTTTGGCATGTCAGTGTATAGCTGACAGCATTGCATGGGCAACCTTATCTGGTTGACACTATTGATGCAACACTATTATGTGACGGTAATTAGCAAAAAAAGAACCACGGCACTCACTCAACCCCACCAGAAAAAAGAACTTGGGGGGGGGGGGGGGAAGGGGAGGGACAGAGAGAAATTCAAAAGGCTTCCTTCTTTGTTTCACTAGTTTGTTGGTACGTATCGTCGCAGTTTTTAACCTTTTTCTTCTTTTATACTAGGATTTTATACTTGTATGTACATGTCCTCATATGTATGTATATATACTCAGTGGCTGTACATGTTTGTCATTGTCTTTGTAGGCTTGAAAAAGACCTTGTTTGTAGGTCGAAACGTCGCCTCTTTTAAAACCGTGAAACAATAAAATATGCTCCTTTAATTAAGAAGCCTTTTTCTCTGCATCATTACATGCTGCCACATCTTTGCTACACTATTATGTGACCACTTCCATTGTATTAACACAGCTATGAGGCTAATACTACTATATAGGCACTATAGCTGGAACTATTATATGGTCCGTGCAACCGCTTTGTGGCTACCACTATTGTATTGTATGTTGGCCAGCACTATTGTATGGCCTCTAGCATGTGGCTGGTACAATTGTCGGGGCACTGCAATGTATTGGTTTTATTGTGTGGACTATGTTATATTACTAGTAATATTGTATGGGCATTGCTATATGTCTTGCAATATTGTATGGGCACTGCTTTGTGGCTGGCACTGTTGTATACCCACTGATATATATGGCTGCCACTATTTCCAGTGCCCTGTTGTGAGGCTGGTACTATTACAATATATGGAAATTACGTGAGGCTTTACCTGGTTGACACTATTGTAAAGGCAACTCTTTGTGGCTGGTTTTGTTTTACAGACACTGATAAATGGCTGGCACTGTTGAATGGGCACTTCTATGTGGACACTGTATGATGCTGATCCCTTAGCTCTACTGATGGCGCTATTATACAGAGAACTGATATGTAACTGCTTATATTGAATGGGAACAGCTAAGTGGCTGACTCTACTGTATGGGCAATGCTATACGGCTGGTACTATTTGTATTTGCACTATTATGTGGTTGGCACCGTTGGATTCTGTTATCAGATTGGCACTGTTGGAAAAGCAATATATTGTGTATGGCTCATTGCAAAGAGAGTGGGATGGGGCTGGTTCTATGGTGTGGGCACAATCGTTGTGCGCATTTACACAGCAAGATGATCACTCAAAATTTGCTCAAACGGCAGTTTTGAGTGTTCACTTTGCATAACTCTTAAGTAGCTAATTAGCTACTTAACAGCCTATTAGTGTGTAAATGAAGCTCACGCTGTATACAGAAGACAAGCGGGACCGCAATCTTCTGTATACAGCTGTTCTCTTCTCGGAGCGCTCAGCTGTTATATACAGCTGAGCGCTCCGAGTGGGGTATATAGAAGACAAGCGGGGCCGCTTGTCTTCTGCATACAGATGTTGTCTTCTCTGAGCGCTCAGCTGGTATACAGCTGAACGATGCAAGCGGGGTATGCAGAACACAGCTGGAGCGCTTGTCTTCTGCATACCTGCGATTTGTTCTCCAAGTGGGATACCAGCTGAAACAAGCGAGAACACAATCTTCTGTATACAGCGGTTGTCTTCTGGGTGCGCTCAGCTGTTATATACAGCTAAGAGCTCCAAGCTGCGAGGTATACAGAAGACAAGCAGGACCACTTGTTTTCTGTATACAGCTGTTTTCTTCTCGGAGTGCACAGCTGGTATACAGCTGAGCAATGCAAGCGGGGTATGCAGAACACAGCTGGAGAGCTTGTCTTCTGCATACCTACGATTTGTTCTCCAAGCGGGATACCAGCTGAAACAATAGTATCAGCGGTATCCCGCTGAGAACTCAGCGCAGCTCTGATAAGACTGATCGCTGACTTTTAGCAAGCTAAAAGTCAGCGATCAGCGAAAAGTGCATGACGGCCACGCGTTTAGACACAACGATTATCGCTCAAAAGATGGGTTTTGAGCGACTTTTGGGCGAGAAGTGTTGTGTCTAAATGGGCCTTAAGGCTCCTGGGCCAGGGAGCAACTGCATCCCCTATAGTTACACCAGTGGCTAATACTTTATGCAATGATATATGGCAGGCTGTATTATCAGGGCATTGTTATGTGGTTGCTTTTATTCTGTGGACACTTCTATAAAGTTGATACAATTCTATAAGCAGCTGTAATGTGACTGCTAATACTGTATGGGCACGGCTAAGTGGATGATGCAACTGTATGGGGACTGCAGTATAGCCACTACTAGTGTATTAGCATTGCTATGCGGATGCTACATGACAGTTAGATTGTGAGTTACTCTGAGGACTGGGACTGATGTGATTTCAGCCTCCCCATAAGGCCCACTCTATAGATGAGCCTCTTATCTATAGAACTCAATAGGCAGCTAGTGCACAGCTCATCTATAGAATGTATGCAAAGCAATACACAATCTGCCCACGCAATGCTAGGATCTCAGATGAAAGCTGGAGAACCGAATGTACACTGCACTATGCTACCCAACATGGTACCTCCTGCAGATGAATATGCTGCAATTACTGAATAAATGTCACAAAATACAATATATGTGATGTCTATGTCGCACACTAGTATTATACTACTAGAAGTCCAGAAACTTCAGTGTGATCACACTGATATAGTGACTACTATAGGAAAACGTACGGTGGTTTACAGTGGTGAAGGGGTTAATGGGCTGACTAGTGGTGGTCTAGGGCAGGAATGGGGTTCATGTATCTATTATTTCATGTTATTTCCTCTGAATAGATACAGATTAATTATATCTTATCTTTATAAGGGTTGAAGTCCTGTAACAGGGGCTCCAAATCCCCTGCAACGGGCAGCCAGCACAACGGGAAGCTCACGCCATAAAAAGCTTCAGTATATCAATTTCTATGAAGCAAGCTCCCCCTGGTGGGGACTTAATGCATAAACAATTTTATCCTATGATGGCAGGTGGTAGATGGCATAGCCCTGATGGTGGCCTTGTTCAATTGTGATTGCTCCATTAATGTATACCCTTACCAGTAATTACTGCATCAGTCGGTACACTGAACGATCGCTGCATTAGGAACAGCTGGCACAAACCTTCTTGTGATCAGTAATGTAATACCACGTGGTGGTCGTGTCACAATCCTCTCTCAGATAATGTGCTGATATCTCTGCTCTGTGCAGGAGAAGACATTTGGCAGTCATGGGTAAACGTGGTGACTTGAGTGACTTTGACTGTGGGCAGAGTGTTGGTGCCTGGAGGTGTGGTGCCAGTATTTCTGAAACAGTCGCACTTGTTGGCCTTTCAGAACCATGATATCAAGAGTATACCAAGAGTGGTTGAACCATGGACAGGCATCTGACAGAAGATCATATAGCGGTAGACCATGTGTGGTTGATCCTAGAGTAGAGCGTTGGGTGGCACGTCTGGTATCTCAGCAATGATTTTCTGCAGTGGACCAACTGTAGCAGCAGTACAGCAAAGGGGAAGTTGGGATGATCCCACGTTAACACCAATAACAACTGGGCCCAAGAAAGAAGTCAACGGAGCTTGGGCACATGGCAGAAGGTCATCTGGAGTGTTGGCACCCATTTCTTGCTTAACCATATGGATGACTGAGTCTGCATCTGGCATAAACACCATGAAACTGTATGCTATGGGTGCACCATTGGGGTTCAACAGGCTGGGGGTGGCAGTAGTATGGTCTGGGAAGCATATTCCTGGCATGGCCACAATCATGCCACAATCCTTGAATGGTAAATGCTACAGGGATTTGTTAGCTGACCATCTGCACCCATGTCTTCAGGTAGTCTTCCCTAACCACAGTGCCATCCTTCAAAAGGACAATGCTCTGTGTCAACAAGCTTGTGGTTGGAGGAACACAACAATGATTCTCCACACTACCTTGATCCCCAGACTCACAGGACTGTAACCTCATTGATCAACTTTGGGATATGCTACAAAGGGCTGTGAGATCTGCTCCCTGCAAAATGTGCGCCAACTATGGTCATGGATCAAGTAAGGAGACGTTCACCACCTTGTGGAATCTATTCCCCGATGTCTGAAAGCCATGATTGCCCAAAAAGGTGGACCAACCCTTTATTGAGTAGGTGTTCCTAATGCAGTAATCCTTTATTGTATATCCTCCCCAATGATAATCCCATCACTGTGTACCATCCAAATGAGTGATAGAATATGACCAGGGATAAAAGCCAAGCCAGAATATCCATGTACATACATGTTTTGGGTCATTGCCCCTCATCAATGTACTTCAGGATGCTGACTAGGTGAGAGGGCCATCAATGTGAGTCCAGGGGCCGTACAATGCTCCTTGGGAAGAAGACACATAACAGCATCTGTATGTACATAGATATTTTGGTTTGGCTTATAGTCCTAGTCATATTGCAAGGCCTGTTAAATCTGGGATTTTATATATACAGTATATTCACTTGTGATAACTCCATTACTTTTTACCATCATCAGTCACCATTGGTAACTCCATCCGCATGTGCCAGTATCAGAGCGTTCCTTCCCCAGTCAGTAGCCATCAGTCTGTGCAAGTGGCATTACCCGGGTACCGGCCCCTTCCAGGATTTCATTCATCCTGCTGTAATTTTTTGAGAACAATCTCTGTTTTGGCTGAAATGAGAGAAATAAAGTCCAAATTTCTGTATATCTCTAGTCGGTGACTGCGGCTACATGACTACATTCCAGGACTCTTAATGAATGCTTCTGTCTTCAGCTTTGTTCCAAAAACATTTCCTTTGAGGTTTTCAGCGAGCTGCTTTAAATAATCACATTCCTGGAGTTTAATATAAGTAAAATAATATGCAGTAAATCTGCAGCAGGGCAGATGCCAGACTATCGGAGGCGCACAGATCAGTACTCTGCTGCCCCTCCAAGTGAAGCTGACGCATTTCATGACTTAAGAGAATAGTGGTCATGGAATTGCTGCAATGTACAGGGGGTCCAGAAAGTCTTCAGACCCTTTTTTTTACATCTTGTTATGTTGTGGCGTTGTGCAAGGTAAAAAAATTAAAAACTAACATTTCCAATTGACATAAGTATTGACACCCTGTACTCGGCACTTACTTGATCCACTTTTGGCAGCTATTACAGCCTCCAGTCTTCTTGGTCTGATGCCACAAGGTTTGCACATCTGGATTTGAGGATTTTCTGCCATTCTCCTCTGCAGATCCTCATAAGCTTTGTCAGGTTTGATGGGGGCCAACTCACCAGAATGCTTCTCAAAACAATTCTAGACATCTTGGGTCCACTGAAACCACAAAATAAGTGGGTCCAATGTCACAGTGCATTATCCTGCTGGAATATCCCATCATTGTCGGGTGCATGAAGTCCATGAACGGTTGCATGGAACCACCATCAGCCTACACAGGTCTTTGTTTACAACTGTGTTAATATTGACTTCTATGTTATTAGTTACTAACTCCCCCTAGTGGTGGCAGCAGGACTGAATTGTATCATACAGCTTTGTGTTGATAATCACGTTGCATTTTCATAAATGTATCTATCTTACCGTTTATATTTACTCTTTCGGCCGCCTGCAGACGAGCGGGTCGGATCCGGCGGCGAGGATTCTTGCTGCGGGACCCGAGCGCCTGCAGGGACGAGCGCGTACTCACCCGGCTGAGCCCCGCACAGAAATATGACATGCCGCGGTTTGTTTGCTGCGTGAGATTTCGCACGGCCAACTGCGGCCGTCTGCATAAGATTGTGTTTGTTAACGCAATTCTATGCAGGCTTTGAGCGGCGGAAATCCCGCGGGAAATATTTCCGCCCGTGTGCAGGCGGCCTTCCTATGTTCTTGTATCATTCCATGCACTGTAACAATGTATCATAAGCTCTCCTGCAAAGGGGAGACCTGCAAACTGATCATGCATGCAGGTTCGCTTCCTTTTTTGTGTGAATGGAATGCCAGAGCAGCAAAGAAGACTGCCACTCATACATACTAAATTGTTGTAAAGACCCAGCAAGAGAAATGTAGCAGTGAATATCAAATGTATTTATTATTAATCCCTGGAGAGGTGGTGGACAGAAACTTATAGGTACTGGTAAAGCACACTTGACTATTGCCATGGAGTAAATTCCTCTTGATCTCTTGGACAAGCAGTAAACTCTACCACCACTAGGAGGAGCTCACCGCACAGGAATTTATATTTCTCTCATTGACCTCAAAAACACTGGCAATGAGCTCCCTCTAGTGGTGTCAACAGGCAGTCAGAAATGTATCATTTAAAGGGAAACGCCACCACTGGTTTAACCCTTCTAAACTGTTCACACAGTAGGAAAGGGTGATTCATGACTGATACTAACATGTACCTATTAGCTCCCATTGTCCTTCATATTTCCAAATTTGTAAAAATCCTGCGGCATATGCGAATCAAGTGTTAACAATCCAGTGAGCATACCCAAAAAGTGCCTGCTGCCCACAGTCTTCTCTGTAAACCAGCTCCCTGCCTCTGATTGAGGTCAATAACATTCTTAAATCATGTGCAAGCAGGGGAAGAAGCCAATGTCCCAGAAGCCAGAGTCAGACTGGCACATGCGCATGACGGGAAAAAAGTTGACATTTTCTCTTGGCAATATCGCGATCGACAGTGTGAAGGAGCTCTCATAGGTACGTGTTAGGAAAGGGTTATTCATGAATAATACTATAGTGGGAACAGTTAGGAGGGTTAGACCTGGTGAAAGGTTCCCATTTAGCTCTATGGCTGTGGGCAGGTAAGGGCCAGGGTTGTAAAATTGGACACTTATTTTGACGAGGTAGTGTAGATTATTGTGATTGTAATTCTCATTTTATAGCCCATAGTGGAGGTAGCTGATGGGCATCTATAACTGTCTGAGCTGTGGACTTATAATTACTAATTATCTTTGAGTCGTTATGGTTTTCCAGTTTGCCCATAACAAATGTCGGCCGTCTGTCATTTTTACATAAATTGTTCAAAAAACGAATAAAAAAATCAGGTAGGCATCTCTATGAAACAGGTGGGTGGTATGCGATGGCGCGGAGATGGCAGACGGAGGCAGTTTGTTATCGCTGCCAAATAAACATGCTGTAAAAATTATTTATCATTTAGTAATATCAGTCCATAGGAGGGTTCATATACTTTCATATCACAATATTCATCAGAATAGAATAAATTAATAGCAGCCAAGCATACATTCAAGATATTGCTCACAATATTTGACATATTATATTGGCCTATACGTCTCCTCTCGGCCTCTCCGAAATAGCAGCAGCAAAGCACATGTAACTTAGGGTGTAGAGGTAGAAGATACTGGCCAGGGTAAAAAGGGGGCATGGTTGTCGTTAGGAGCATGGCTTAGCATTATGTTTTAACCTCTGTTATTTTAGTTGCCCCAGTGCTAATAGAGCCCCTTCTTAGTGGTGCCAGTAGTATTAGTGCCCCCTTTCAGTGGCTCCAATAGTAATAGTACCCCTTCTTTGTGGCCCCAGTAGTAATAGTGCCTCCTCTCAGTAGCCCCAATAGTAATAGTGCCCCCTTTAGTAGGCACAATAGTAATAGCGCCCCATCTCAGTGGCCCCAATAGTTAAATTTCCCTGTCCTCTCAGTGGCCCCAATAGTAATAGTGCCCCCTCTCAGTTACCACAATAGTAAAGATGCTCCCTTTAGTAGCCCCTCTCAGTGTCCCCAGTAATAACAGCACCCTCCCAGTGTACCCAGTAATGATAGCACCCCCTTGGTGGCCCCAGTAATAGCAGCATCACCTCTTGGTGCCCTCCATTCCAGCCAGGAGCACCCCCTGTCATCAAGCACTATAACTTACTGTGAAGCTCTGGCCAGGACGGGATACCGCTACAGTGCTTAAAAAAGATCCCAAGCAACCCCTTGCCAATGGCATCTGCACTGCATACAGTATGTGCGTGAATACAGATGGGACGTGGAGGGGAGGGGTCCCACATGCAGGTTCACAGTGAGTTACAGAACTTGATGACAGGGTTGCTGCCCAGCATGAGGTGCTCACACAAGGTAATTACTTTTAACCAGCCATTATTATGGCTTGGTATTGCAGGAAAGGTTCCTATTTAACTTCAGTGAGAACGTAGCCTGCAGTACCAAGCTTGACCACTGCAGTGAGGATGGAGCTGTCTGCTTCGAGCAGAAATCAACTCAGAGTATCAGCGCACTGACCCAGAGAACAACTGATTAGTGAGGGTCCCAGTAGCAGACCCCCACTGATCAACTACTGCTTACCTATTTTAACCCCTTAGTGACAAGCCTACAGGAAAAGGGAATCTCCATTGTCGAACATCTCCGTCTCAGGATTCAACCCAACAGCGCCAAAAAGAACCCACTGTCTATAATGGGGTTTATTTGGTTTCCACCAGCTGCCCTGCTTTTGAGCCTAATCTGTGACAGAACCTCCAACCGGAGGTTCCAATGCAGATGTGAAACCATCCTTAAACTGCCAAGATCTGAGGTTTCTCTTCCCCGAGTGGTTAGAGCAGAAGCCTGGCTGTCAGTAGTATGCCAAGTCACTACCTTAAAAAAGTATGTGCAGGTTTAAAGCCCATTAGTTAGGTCAGTAAAAAAGGAGTATTAGCCATTACTAAGGGCCATCAATAGTTTACAACGGGACAACCCCTTTAAATACAGAACTCAGACTATTTATGGGGAAGATGTGTTGGCTGTATTGTTTATTGGGGACCTTCTGCTAGCACTGTTGATGAAGAGTCATCTGCTGGCACTTTTCACAGTTGGCACTCTGTTGGCATTCTTTATGGGGTCTTTGCGATGAAGAGATGCATTGAGCAGGGGGTTGGACCCGATGACCCTGGAGGTCCCTTTCAACTCTACCACTCTATGACTATTTCAGGGAGGCAGGAAGCGTGTGGCATCTCTGGCGTGGGCATTACTAGTTGTCACCCAGCTTCTGTACCCGTGTAAGAGACCAAGATAAGATGTTAGTGAATGAAAAGACTCAGGATTTAGTGCCATATAACTGCCCTTCCATAATGGGGTTGTACAGAGAGCGTGCAGTCGTTGGGATGTGTACCCGTCCTGTTTGATGGCAGCAGCCTGGCTACGACTGGTATAATGTTACCATGCATCATCCCAATAATAGTGGAGCCACTCGCGGGGAGAATGTTCGGTTTTCTCTCATGTGAAATTCATCTCAGCGTCCTGTGAATTGGATTCCAGGGAGAGAGCGCTGACTGGCGATAGATGGCACCGCTCTCATTACTGCTCCAAATGGGGCTCCAACAGCAGCCGTAATGTATCTGCAATCACAATAAAGACTCCACGCTGCAGACCGCTGTGTATTTATCAGCGTCTTGTCGTAACGCTGCGTCCAGGGAGGCGCCATATATACTGCTGCAAATCAGGGATTCAGGGGACACATCAGAAACCACAGATTAACCCCCTGTATGCCATCTGTTTATAGGAGATAGATAGATAGATAGATAGATAGATAGATAGATAGATAGATAGATAGATAGATAGATAGATAGGAGATAGATAGATAGATATTAGATAGATAGATAGATAGATAGATAGATATTAGATAGATAGATAGATAGGAGATAGATAGATAGATATGAGATAGATAGATAGATAGATAGATAGATAGATAGATAGATAGATATGAGATAGATAGATAGATAGATATGGGATAGATAGATAGATAGATAGATATTGGGGGGATAGATAGATAGATAGATAGATAGATAGATAGATAGATAGATAGATAGATAGATAGATAGATATGGGATAGATAGATATTAGGACTCGGCTTCATAGGCAACAAGGACTCTTTATTCACGACTTCTCAGGGTACATCCTTTGTTTATACATTTACACATGCCATGGATTTGCATTTTATACATGTTCATATTGTACCATTGCATAATATTCCCTAATACCCCGCTGACACCCGAAGTTCATGTTATAGCTCATCCTTGATTTTACCGGAGAGACCCTCCTAGAACGCTGGCCGGAGTACCTGGTCATTCCATTCCTTCTGTGGCCCGTGTATGGAATTGTATGGCACAGACTCTTGGCGCTGCTGAAGAAATTCGCCCTTAAAAACTGTACAAAATGTGGACAAGAAGGTTTGGAGGTCTAGAGCCATGGAATCCTTGCACTCCCATAATGGTGAACTGGAGCACAGTAGATAGACAAGCAATGGTCAGGGTTGGCGGCACAGATGCAGACAGTCAGGGTTGGCGGCACAGATCTAGACGGTCAGGGTTGGTGGCGAGAAATAGTATAGTCCAGTAACCAGAGCCAAGGTCAAGGAGCACATAAGTTAAAGTAGTCGAGGGTAAAGCAGCAGTCAAAAGCCAGAGTACAGACAAATAGGGGCTTTGTCACCATGACTTTAGGAGACCGATTGCTTAGGCATCCTCCATGATGAGAGGATATGTAATCTAGAAGGAATTTGCTGGTGATTGGTAGGGAACCTAATAGGGGTGCACACTGGCCCTTTAAGAGGAGCGCACGCAGAAGGAAGTTGAGGCAGTATAGCATAAAGAGGACTGAGCCTGGTGTGCAGGCTGCAGGGGATGGCAGCGCCCGACCACAGTTCGAATGACAGAGAACTAGTGACATATAGATAGATAATTAGATAACTATAAAGTTGGCTTTCCATGCTGTCTTAAGTGCATGAATCCGAAACCCTGTCCACCCGCAGCAGCCAATAGACACATGGTTTTGGCAATAAACCTGCGGTTACTGCAGTGTAGAGAAATAGCCTTAGGATGCTATAATGTTAGCGTCTACTGCATATTATGCTTGTGCATTACAGATAATTGCCAGAACTTGCAGGTGCGGCTCAGCAACTAGCTCTAAATAACCAAGCGTTAGTGTATGGAATAGTGCCCTCAGATAGATATGAGATGATAGATAATTGATAGATATGAGTTAATTAGACACATACTTAGATAGCTTTAAGATATGAACGGGCAGGCATGGAGGCTCTAGTACCCTGTTGTACAGCCTCTAGCTTAGATACAAGATGTAATACAGGGGGCATGAAGGCTCTAGTACCCTGTTGTACTGCCTCTAGCTTGGATACAAGATGTGATATGGGCGGGCATGGAGGCTCTAGTACCCTGTTGTACCGCCTCTAGCTTGGATACAAGATGTGATACAGGCGGGCATGAAGGCTCTAGTACCCTGTTGTACTGCCTCTAGCTTGAATACAAGATGTGATATGGGCAGGCATGGAGGCTCTAGTACCCTGTTGTACCGCGTCTAGCTTGGATACAAGATGTGATACGGGCAGGCATGGAGGCTCTAGTCCCCTGTTGTACTGCCTATAGCTTGGATACAAGATGTGATACGTGGGGCATGGAGGCATACAGGCTCTGTATGGTAACCTGCGGCATATCACTCCAAATTTGCTGTAACTGAGCCTCTAGATCTTGGAAGCCCATTAGCTGTTGAAGTTGGCGACCCAGATGGTCCCATACATGTTCTATTGATGACAATCTGGTGACCATGTAGCCATGGATGTATGACAATGTTGTGGAGGCTCTTGTGATCCCCTTGTGTGTGCGGCCGAGCATTATCCTGCTGCTTCTTGGAAGCCGCCATGAGAGGAACACATGTGACTGCAGGATGTCCTGAACATATCACTGAGCTGTCATTGTCCCTCGTACCACTACTAGGGGTGACCGACTTGCCATCACACCAGCAGGGGGCAGTGTGCCACTCCACAGCAAAGGCAGGATTGAGGCGCTCACCCCTATGCCTTCAGACACAAACATGGCCATCATCAGTGCCCAAACTAAACCTCCGTAGCAATCAAGTTTAATCGTTCATGATACCACTGCAAATGGAAGAGACGGTGGGTGTAAATGGCCGTTCACATAATGGGTGCCATAAGATCAAATGTCCTTCAGCTAAGAATCTGTACATGGTTCTGAGAGACACAGGGGCCTGTAATGAGGGTATCACCTGTCTCTGGATGGCGGACAATGAAACAGCTGCAGTTGCTTGTGATTGTCAGACAATCCTCCTTACTGATGGTTTGTCAACGGCGTCCTAAACCCAGTCGCCTTGTGTGCCCTCACACATCTACTGGTCCCAACACCCCCTAACAGTCTGGTCAGAACAGCCCGGTGGGGGACAATTCATCGATACGACCATCCAGCTTCTCACATCCCAATAATGCGCCCCTCTCAAACTCTGGGCAAATCTTTTTCATTGCGTCGTAGAAACATGTCTAGTGGTCAACAAGTTCTACACAAGCGGAAAAGGTGGTCACTGCCCACAAATAGCCGCTGATAGTCTTTTTAAAGGCCAAGGGTGGAACCAGTTTTAGGGCTTCAGGTGGCAAGACCGTTCTTGCTAAACTGTAATAATTTGCATATCTGCCTGAGATGTAACTGCATGCCGAGTTTTGCAGCAAAACGACAACTTCTTTGAGGGGTGTGATTTTTTTCCCTTTTTACAAAGAGTGTAGATAGATAGAATTTATACACCAGTAACAGCCTACATTCCTCATATCTGATGACATCCATAAATAATTCACCATATAAGACAGTACAGAATATCGCACCGTTATATTCCGGCTTCACAGAGCTGACACTTACAGTAAGGGTACGGGAGCCTGAGCGGTTTCGTATGGTTTATGGGACAGACGACTGTAATTCTGCGAGTTTTTTCGCCTGCTTTGGCAGACATTAATGACTTACAGCGAGAGTCTTTTGTTACGGCCAAAAACAGTTTCCCCGGAGAGAGTTTCTTAGTGCTGTAAAAAAATTTCAAAGGTGGCAATAGAAAGGATTTATCCAAAGACCAGGCGTATTCTTCGCAAATGAATTTATAATGTCACATTTTATACCCCTTTCCCTCCCCGGCTGTAGCTCCGTAAATATGTCCTTCTCTATATGCAGAGAGGCAGCCACATTATGGATTCAACTCCTATTATCTAAAGGTCCTTTCCTGCAGGCATTCTGGTCCAGTTGACAAGCGCCAAACAAAAAAACGGCACTCATCTACCAGGTCTTTATATAGGCTGATTCAGAGTCTATGAGGGACGAACAATCGTTCTTGGGATCACTCGATAAGGTTAGAGAGTCGCTGCTGGAAACACATCCAGCTGCACAAAAGATGCAATCCGCTGACAAATAAGCAATATCTCGTCTGGCGGCTGATCAGCTTTACACCGGCCAATGTAGTTCATGGAGTGAGTGGAGATACAATACTGGTATTTAGGCGCTGCAATGTAGTTTATGGGGCTCAAACGTGATGAAAGGTTCTGTTTAAAGCAACCCTCTGGTTTCACAACAGTAGTTCTTTGCCAAGCATCTCTTTAGCTGGTTCCCGGTATAGTGGCCCAGAGTTATTGGGGGTCCCCTCCAGAATGTTCTATGTCTTGCTCCACTGTCTTGTCCGTGTCTTGTTCGTGGAGTGCATTTGATTCATGTGTATTGGATGGCTGCAGGACTGAAATGGTTAATGTCTGGTATGTTCTGTCCTGTCTGAAAAATGTATCGTTTTTGTATGTGTCATGTGACATTGTTAGATATATGTGTTTGCTGAATGCAATGCAAGGCAGTCAGTGAGATTCTGGAGAGTCTGCTGACACAGTGGAGTTGGTTAGTCAGTCAGTCAGAGAGTAAAGGAGAAGAATGGAAGAGGCACGGAAGAGTCAGAGAAGTGGTCTGCAGTTCCCACCACGGCCTGCAAAGAGACTGCCTATGGCCTCCATTTGTAGAGAGAGTGAAAGCTCGGACATGATTTAAACTTTGTGGGTGTACAGCATTGGTACCGCATGCATCTGGAGGAATGGAAAACCGCTGCTAAGCGAGAGGAACGTGAGTGTATGACAGGAGAGAGAGATAGTTTGCCGGAAGAGAAATGCTACAGATAACTTAGACTGTGGATAATATAAATGCCCGAGAATCCTCCCTGCTGCACCACTACAATTTGCTTCTGTACAAAGACTGTTTTATATGGGTATAATTTCAAGACTTTAAGTAAACAAACAGAATCGACCGTTCCCATTTCTCGTACAGAAAATATCCTGTGTGTGGACTACTTTATTACATCTTAGAGATCCGCTGCAGAGGACGGAATGGTGGCATCACGAGTGACAAATGGACTACAGGTAATCTCCGGTTACTATCCACGTGATCTTCCCCAACAGTACCGTGGTCGGGTCCCGAGCTACCCCCAGGTAAAACATCGCGACAAGGTTTCTCTTTACCCCGCTGGCTCCTCAGCTGTGGGTCTGCTCCTCGGACACTGCACCGGGTCTCATTTTCAGCCAAGTTGGCCAATACAATTTCCACACTACCATATCCACACAGTGCATTGGTAGTGTTAGACTACAAATTCCTTATACCTGCTCTCTTATTGGGCAGTGCTCTTCATGTGATCAACACTGACCAATCCAAGAACAGTACACAGTGTGCATTAGGTAGTTAGAAAATTGCTTTGGCCATCTTAGATAGTTGCAAATGGGACTCTATACTTGAAGATCAAAGAGGCAGCAAAGAAAAAAGTGCAGGTAATAGGCTGCCCTTCCCATCTTGTCCCATGATAGAATTTTGTCCCGAAAATGGACGTCACTTTAAAGCAAATCTTACACGTTATATCAAAGTTTACTGAACCTGCGTCTCTATTCTGTCTCATGGAGGACGTTCAGACAAAATCGACATCCCTGTGACGTCCATAGGCCCTGATAGGACTTATGGAAAGGAGTTGTCCTAATGACACAATCTCTTTAATAGTCCAATCACAGAGTCCCCATAAAGTCTCAGCCACGATTCCTTTGTAAGCTTCAGCCACAATACTTCCTTAAAGGGATTTTCAGAGAGTTTTGCAAACTAAACTACCATCAGGAAATGTTGTAAAATAAATAGTTACCCGTTAGATCCCCCATCGCTCCAACGCTGATGCTCTGGTGGTCCCCACCACTGTTTATTTTCCTGCAGTGATGATGTGCCGTATATCCCCCAAACCACTGCAGCCAATCACTGGCGATGCTATCATGTATGGCACAATATCGCTGATGTCAGGGGTCTAAATTCCTCTCTGCCACATGAGAAGATGACGGTATTATACATTTTCACATGAAAGGTGGGGTCCTTGTAACAGATTTTGCATTGTAGTCCAAAAGCTTAAAATTACACCTCCTGGGTATAGAAGTATATTTCCTTCTTTTGAGATCCTTTCATACAGCATGGAACTGAATGTACATTATACTGCAAACTATTATACTCAGGTCACAGCTGCTGCGATTGTCGCCCCCTCATAAAGTGCCCACAGAACAGATGCATTAGGCTGGCATTGGGGGTTATGCTTATGGAAGATTACTGTACCTGTAAAAACCTCCCAGCTGTAAAGTCTTAAAACTCCATTATATGTTTACAGCGTTACATCTTTGGCGTAAACATCTCGACTATCTCTCCAAACGTAGCAGCAGTAATGCCATAATTTGTTTTTATTACATATTTTTTGCTGCAGAGGCACAGACAGATAGACAGACAGAACAATAGTATTTCCATTACAATGTACATTCATGTCCTCGCTCATCACTTCTTTTATATCAGAACTCAGCTTCATCAGCACTTATCAACGCTCATTCAAGTGAAGACAATGTCCTCCTCATATGTGTGTCATTTATTCTATACGTCTGCACATAGCCTACACTTTGTAGAAGTATATTTTCACTATAACTTCCAGAAAAATTTCTTAACAATGGATAATCAATTTGTAGTAAATTATAAATTTTAATAACTGTCTGGGATGGTTTGGTGAATCCAGCAGGGGGTTGGACCCAATGACCCTGGCAGTCCCTTCCAGCTCTACTATCCTTTGATATGCTATGCCTACATAGTTAATCCATCATAATTGCATAAAAATGGTCTTCTTAGTAAATATTGACTATATGGGTATGGCAAATCCTATTACAGAAAAGTCTGGTCTAGGGTTTTTCTAAACTAGGTGATCTTTTTGCGTGGTTTTACCATAATGGGATATTTACCAAAAGTAAGGTTTTTGGAATTCATGACTAATATGCTGTGAATGGAGAAAAATATCAGTGAAGGGAGAACTTCAGAAGGAGTAAGGCACTTATGAGGGATGGATTCACATCCACAGAAGGCGAAAGAATCAGCAGAAGAACAACAACCAAAAGAGAGCAGAAGAGGGAGAACCTCCAGAAGAGAGCAGAAGAGGGAGAACCTCCAGAAGAGAGCAGAAGAGGGAGAACCTCCAGAAGAGAGCGGTAGAGGGAGAACCTCCAGAAGAGAGCGGTAGAGGGAGAACCTCCAGAAGAGAGCAGTAGAGGGAGAACCTCCAGAAGAGAGCAGTAGAGGGAGAACCTCCAGAAGAGAGCAGTAGAGGGAGAACCTCCAGAAGAGAGCAGTAGAGGGAGAACCTCCAGAAGAGAGCAGTAGAGGGAGAACCTCCAGAAGAGATAAGAGGAAAAACCTCCAGAAGAGAGAAGAGGAAAAACCTCCAGAAGAGGGAGCACCTCCAGAAGAGAGAAGAAGAGGGAGCACCTCCAGAAGAGAGAAGAAGAGGGAGCACCTCCAGAAGAGAGAAGAAGAGGGAGAGAAGAAGAGGGAGCAGAAGAGAGAAGAAGAGGGAGCACCTCCAGAAGAGAGAAGAAGAGGGAGCACCTCCAGAGGAGAGAAGAAGAAGGAGAGAAGAAGAGGGAGCACCTCCAGAGGAGAGAAGAAGAGGGAGCACCTCCAGAAGAGAGAAAAAGAGGGGGCACCTCCAGAAGAGAGAAGAAGAGGGAGCACCTCCAGAAGAGAGAAGAAGAGGGAGCACCTCCAGAAGAGAGAAGAAGAGGGAGCACCTCCAGAAGAGAGAAGAAGAGGGAGCACCTCCAGAAAAGAGCATAAGTGAGATGACATCTAGAAGAGAGAAGAAAAGGCAGGACTTCTGGAACACAGCTGATGAAGGAACAGCAGAAGTGGAAGAACTACTAAATGAGTGCAGAAGAAAAACCAGAAGAGAGCAAAAGAGCTACTAGAACAGAGAGAACCACTAGAAAAAAAGGAAGAGGAGCATCAGAAGAGACCAGAAGAGGGAGAACTAGCTGCTTTACCAGAAGAGATAGAACCAGAAGAAGGAGGGAAAAAAACAGAAGCGAGGACCTCTAAATGACAGAGAACCATCAGAAGGGCGCAGAAGAGGAAGAACTTCAAAGAGAGCATAAGAGTGAGAACCTCCAGTGGAGATCAAGAGATTGAGAAGCAAATAAAGGAACAAAAGAGAGAGGACCTCCAAAAGAGAACAAAAGAGGGAGTAGTAACAGACTAAGACAGAAGAGGGACTGCCAACAGAATAGAGCAAAGGAGTGAGGACCAACAGAATAGAGCAAAAGAGTGAGGACCAACAGAAGAGGCAGAATCACCAGAAGAGAACAGAAGAGGGAGGATCACCAGAAGAGAAGAGAACAGAAGAGGGAGAATCACCAGAAGGTAGAGAAACACAAGAAATGAGCAGAAGAGAGAGAAGCGCCTAAAATGACTAGAGAGGGAAGACCATCAGAAGAAAGCAGAAGGATAAAATCAACAAAGGGGGGGGGGCGGTAAGGAGTTGCAGGGGTAGAGGTCATATGTGATAGGCAGGGTGGAAGGTGAGGGGAACCATAGGGAGGGACAGGGGACTAGGTCAGGGGATTTGGTATGCCTCCCTGAAGACGTGCATTTTTAAGGCGTGCCTGAAATTTCATGCAGATGCCTTGGGGTAGAGCTTTCCAGAGGATGGGTGCTGCTCTGGTGAAGTACTGTAGGCGAGCATGTGAGGTTCGTATTAGAGGGGTGTTTTGTTGAGTGTGTTAGCGGATCGGAGTGTGCGTGCTGGGTGGTGTACGGACAGGAGAGAGGCAATGTACGGTGGCGTGGTGCCATGCAGAGCTTTGTGGATAAGGTTGAGGAGTTCAAATTTAGTTCTGCAGTGGATGGGCAGCCAATGCAGCGACTGGCATAGTGCAGAGGCGTCTAAGTGACAGCTGGATAGAAAAATGAGCCTGGCTGCCACATTTAGTATGGATTGGAGTGGATCGAGTCTAGTGCAGGGGAGGCTGATGAATAGCGAGTTGCAGTAGTCGAGTCGGGAGTGGATGAGGGCGATCACGAGTGTCTTTAGTGTGTCCGTGGTGGGGAACAGCTGTATTTTAGCAATATTTCTGAGGTGCCTGTGGCATGTTTGGGCCAGAGATTGGATGTGGGGGGTAAAGGAGAAGTCAGAGTCCAGTGTGACCCCAAGGCAGCGGTCATGCTGTGTGGGGGTTATGATGGTGCCAGGCACTGGAATGGGGATGTTGAGGGGAGGTCGGTTGGAAGGCGGAAAGACGAGAAGGTCAGTTTTAGAAAGGTTAAGTTTGAGAAAAAGGAGGACATAGTATTAGAGACAGAAGACAGATAGTCGGTAATATTTTGGAGACATGGTTTAGAGATTTCTGACGGGAAGAGGTGTATATTTGGGTGTCATCAGTGTAGAGATGGTATGTGGATGGTTTGTCCAATTGGGGCTGTATCAATAGAGAAGAGAAGGGGACCAAGGACTGAGCCCTGGGGTACCCCAATAGCGAGAGGAAGTGGAGAGGAGATACAGCCAGCAAAGGAGACACTGAAAGGGCGGTCAGAGAGGTAGGAGGAGAACCAGGAGAGAGTAGTGTCCTTTAGACCAATAGAGCAGAGCATAGTGAGAAGGTGGTCATGGTCAACAGTGTCAAATGCAGCAGAGAGGTCGAGGAGGATTAGTAGGGAGTAGTCACCTCTCGACTTTGCCGTCATCCGGTCATTTGATACTTTTGTGAGGGCAGTTTTGGGCGAGTGTAGAGAGTGGAAACCAGACTGGAGGGGGTAGAGGAGTGAGTTGTCAGAGAGAAAGCATGTGAGGTGAAGGTAGACCAGGCGTTCTAGTAATTTGGAGATGAAGGGGAGGTTTGAGATGGGTCTGGAGTTGGTGGCATCAGTCAGGTCAAGGGTTGTTTTTTTAAGCAGATGGGATATGATGGGGTATTTAAATGAAGAGGGGAAGGTGCCAGAGGTTAGGGAGAGGTTGCAGATTGTTGTGAGGTGAGTACCAATGTAAGGGTAAGATTTCTGTTACGATCGTGTGGGCAAACTAAGCACGGGGCCCACACGATCGTGACCAAAAGGGGACGGATACACACTAGTTTTCAAGCAACTGACCCTGTGCTACAAGGGAGGATGACATGGCCCTACCTAAGCGGAGACATCGCCCCAATAAAGGGCGGCCCAGCGGTCTTTGAAACTGGGCCCTAGGTGATCCTAGGAACCACGCACCAGAACAGGATACATACACATGCCAAATGACAGGGACAGAACAACAGGACACACAGAGACAGGAAACACAACATACAATAGCCAAAATGCATCCACTAGTAACATATAGTAAGCTGAATATAAATACCAGGTATTAGTTGACATTTTGTACAAAACATGGAAGCTAGCAGGCCACTTCACGGCTCCTGGCTATACCGCTAGTCCCTACACTAACCAGGAGTCAAGAGGCACCGGACACAGATCACATAGCAAGCTACAGCAGGACAGGAACAGAACACAGGTTACACAGATCACACAGCAAGCTGCAACAGGACAGGAACAGAGCACACTTCACACAGCAAGCTGCAACAGGACAGAACAGAGCACACTTGACACAGCAAGCTGCAACAGGACAGAACAGAGCACACTTCACACAGCAAGCTGCAACGGCAGGGACTCTAACATATGGTGCAAACCACACAGACTTCACCCAGAGCTCACATGCACAGAGATGAAACTCACAGCAAGTCTATGTGTCCTCATACCAGGGGGTATGGACAGTCAGCCACCAAGCTGACATAGGGAACTGTGTCAGGGATCCACGAACTCACACAGAGAGCAAGACATAAGACGTTTGGAGGCCACACCTGTGAGGGGAAGGGAAAAGGGGCGCTGCATGTGCTGCAGACTAAGACTACAGGTGTCCAAACCATCTTTAGGGAAGCAGAAAGACACAGACCTACATGCAAACACAGATCTGAGTGGGAACAAGACAGATACATCCAAACGGTACAAGACCAGTCTCAGACTGACAGGAGCTGGGTTTATAAGTGCTGCAGACTAAAGGGAATTGGCTGCTGGTGAATACCACAACCAGCCAGCTCAATTAACCCTCAACCACCTGTAGAGCTGTGCTGCTAGGAACCTTAGTACTACAGATCCCAGCAGCACATGTAACAATTCCATGATGGGTCAAAGTTTAATTTCACTGTAACCTTTAAAATATGGCTTTGGGGTTTGGAGCTATGAAGGTATACTAGTTGTCAAAAGGTCATATATAACTGAGGACATACCTGAGGAAGGTACTTACACAGTTGAGGTTTTTTTATTTTTGTCCATCAGTTATTAGGGCTATTTCAGACGACCGTATATCGGCTGGCTTTTCACACCGAGCCGATATACGGTGTCCTTGTCTGCAGGGGGAGGAGGATGGAAGAGCCAGGAGCAGGAACTGAGCTCCTGACCCCTCTCCACTATTTGCAATAGGAGGGGGTGAGACGGGGGCAGAACTAAGTCCTATGGCTTAGCTCCACCCCTGCCCCGCCCCTCCCATTGCAAATAGTGGTGAGGGGCGGGGAAGGGGCAGGAGCTCAGTTCCTGCTCCTAGCTCTTCCATCCCCCCCCCCTGCAGACAAGGACACCGTATATCGGCTCGGCGTGAAAACCGAGCTGCTATACGGTCGTCTAAATAAGCCCTTATACTGTGTTTTGCCTTATTGGATTCCCTTTTGGCTTCTTTCCCTTTAATAAAAAGTTCTTCATCAGTGATGGTTGTTCTCATACAGTGATGGTCCCATATTTATCAACGAGATCTATTAGAGAGTCAACAAATCTTTGTCCATGGCATGTATTTGATATTGCCGAATGGGGCTACACTGCAATACTGCATACATTCTGTGGAGAAGAGTGGTGCAGGAAAAAAAAATGCCAATCTCCTCTGTGTATTTCTTGAAGGAGCTCAGCTGTCTCTCCCTTACTTTGCTCCTTCTTCTGTATCTAATTTGAAGGATCATAGTCGCCGGTTTGGAATATAATAAGATACATTCATTAAACAGAGCATGCAAAGATGAAATAATACACCATTCATTACATGGCACAAGTTGTAACTCCATAATTCCTCGCAGTTCACTTGGTATTATAATTAAGGACCTGGCAGATACAATTGGAGATCTTGGCGGAGAACCCGATGCCGCATTTCAATGTTGTGCTCTGTAGCAGCGGACACAGTAGGTTAATCCCTTTACAAAAGTTGCTTAGAACCTAAAATATGATGCTCTGCTTCCCAAATCTCATTTTCTTGTCGTTGTACGAGCTTCGTTGTGTCAGTAGGAAGATGTGCTTTTTGTTAAGTGCAGTGATTTGCTTAATGGTGTTTGTTTTATGATGGAAATCATTACAAAGGCTTAAAAGAAATCTGTCACCTACTTTTAGCCCTATAAGCTAAGCTGAAAGTAGGTGACCCGCTAAGTTCAGGGAGGTAATTTTATACACGCCTCCCCCGACACGTCTCCAGTTTGCATGCTGAAAACCGCCGCTGAATACATTGAGCAGCGCGCTAAGTAGTCTACCCATTCTAATTGGTGGGCACCAACAGGGATTCTACCTATGTTCTATGATTATTCTATGGACAGAGTTGGGAAAGTCCAAACTTTTTTGTGGGCGTTAAAGGGGTTGTCTGCCCATTTTTTTTTACTGTGATGACCTATCCTATCAGTAGTTGATGGATGGGGTCCCCTTCTCAGGACCCCTGTCCATCAGCTGATCGTTTTGTTTGCTGTCCAGTGCAGCAGGTCGGATGTTGTAATAAGTGGACAGGGGAGGACATGCCAGTGCCAGCTTCACTTCCATTGAAACCATTGAGAGAGCCGCGCTGCTTCGGCACTTCCTGCTGCTCTGCTGGTGAGAACGCCCTATCCAGTAAGTGGTTATAATGACACCAAATATGTTTAACTTTTCCTACTTTTACACAAACCACTTTTTCACTAGAAGTTTTTAATACTTTTTTTTTGTCAATATGGACACGTTTTTAAATGACCCTTTTTTGTTTACTAGCATTATGGGACTTGAACTGACAGTTCTTGAATTGTTTCTTCGATACATTGCAATATTACTGCATGACAAAGTATTATGCCGTCAGTGTAAGGGTGCATTCACACGACCGTATATCGGCTGGGTTTTCACGCCCAGCCGATATATGGCGTCTCTCTCTGCAGGGGGACAAGGCTGGAAGAGCCGGGAGCAGTGCTCTGAGCTCCCGCCCCCTCTCTGCCTCCTCTCCAACCCCCTGCACTATTTTCAATGAGGAGAGGCGGGACGGGGGCGGAGCTAATTCATTGAAATTAGCCCCGCCCCGTTCCACCTCCTCTCATTGCAAATAGTGCAGAGGGGCGGAGAGGGGGTGGAGAGGGGACAGGAGCTCAGAGCACTGCTCCCGGCTCTTCCAACCTCCTCCCCCTGCAGAGAGAGACGCCGTATATCGGCTGGACGTGAAAACCCAGCCGATATACGGTCATGTGAATGCACCCTAACATAGAGCCTAAAAGTGCAGAAGAAAAGGCAGGTCTCAAAGTTTTTCTTAGTGCTCCATGCCTTCACTCGTTCTTTGGAGACATGCCAGCAGCAGTGAAACACAAAATCTACTGATGAGGGCATGTGCCTTTATGCCACTCATGTAACAAAAAAAATGAAAGGGATTTTCTAGGATTCAAATATTGATGGCCAGTCCTTAGGTTAGGGCCATCAGTAGCAAATCGGCAACAGTTCAACACCCAGGACCACCACCAATTGGCATGCCTATTTCTAGGGTAACTAAACTTTTTACAAACTCCTGACATGTCAGAAATTTTGATCGGTGGAGTTTAGGTGCTGAGACCCCCATGTAAGCGGGGCGGGCAGTGCCCTGCTCCCTCTTACGGATTCCAGCAGCATGGGAGGAGAGGGAGTCTCCACAGATGCCAGACACTAAGTGTCGAAGTGTGACAGGACCATCAGCGCAGAAGACAAGGACCAGCGTGATGGAGAGACTTGGTAAAGGGGATGATGGACAGATGTAAGTGTACTTGTTCCCTGGGACTGTGTAAAGTAAAATCTATGGCCAGGTTGGGGGATATAGACTTTAAGGGACTGTGACATGCTGGCTCACAAGGGGAAGTCTGGCGCCATGGATTAATGAATAGTGCAAGGTCTTGCAGGGTTGGTTGCTGGTGCATGTTCATGTATAATAGTATAATGCTATGACGTATTAATGTGATGTGTAGCCCTTATGATAGTTACTGAGATGTGAGGGTGCAGCAACTTCACCTGTTGATAGAGAATCACAAGTGATATTAGAGCCAGATATTACGCGGAAGTTAAGCCGCAATTTACTAATGAGAGACCTACGTATGTATATGGCCTCAACGACATCTGGTGTCTCAGTTCTCGAGATGCAGCCCCTACGGCATGGGAAGAGGTCTATGTTATGTGAAGTAGATTTAATAGAGGCCAATGACTAGCATTTAATGTACAGGTGACTTACTGCCAGATGTCATACACTATGTAACGGAGATAAGAGAAATAATGGTCGTATGCAAAGTGATGTTACCTTAAGATGCTGAGCGACAGCAGACAGAGCACTTCGAAGCAGTGGTGTTCTGCGCTAATTCGAGTAAGTAAGGAGAAAGTGTATTGAAATGTCTGTTCTCACTTACGGTGCGTTGAGTCCACAGGGACGCAGGATTCAGATTACAATGTACTCCGGCACATAAAGGTGCACTAGGCCGTGGTGATAGAGTAATGCTGCCGACCTCGTTATGTAAAGGATGGAGTACTATGATGTAGAGTGAGTTAAGTGTTTTGTCGCCCCGATAGGAGTGAAGGAGATGTACCCTGCACCTATGGTGTACGCAGTCTCTGAGAGGGTAATAAGGCGATCATTATTTAAGTAAGTGTGAGTGTGACTTCCGGTTAAAGTTAACAGGCAACATTAAAGCACAAAGAGCCTTCAGTGGGGCGATATAAACTGAGCTCCAATAAGTAAAGTTTGTCTTATAAAAAGTACTGCTTCCGCCTTCATCTGTCACCGCCGCGCCATAAAACACAACCATCCTGCTGCTTCACTCACCGATTGCTAAAACAAAAGGGCAGAAGCGCTCAGCTGAGAATTGTGTCTATTCGGCAGTTTGAGGCACTGCTCTGAGAGGTGTATGGGCTCCACTGAAAGTCTATAGAGTCTGTACGCAGCTTGTAGTGACAGCCGAACGGCACAGTGCTCAGCTCAGCGCACCTGCCTTTTGTTTTACCGATCAGCGGTAGTCTCAGTGCCCGAACCTCCAGCAAGCAAAACTCCTGACATGTCACTATGTAAAAAGTTTAGTTACCCTTAAATTCCAGGGAGCCATCAAGCAGCAGCCTTTTTTTTCTTTCTAAGCTCTACCTATAGGGGCTCCTGCACACTTGCATTTTTCTTACGCTTTTCTTTTTAATGCGATATCGCTGTATTTTTTTAGCGCAAATGTCAATGGGACTTTCTAATTCTTGCAATTTTTGTGCGATGCGTCTTTAACATAAGAAAGTCCCATTGACATTCGCGTGAGAAAATGCAGCGATATCGCATGAAAAAATGTGAGTGTGCAAGAGCCCTAAAAATAAGCCAGGCCCAGTATCAACATCTGAAGGCTACAGTGCAGGCATTGGCACCCAAGGTTTATTAAGCCGCGATTTCTATATTATGCTGCAGACCTTCGAGAGTATAGTACGCCGAGTATAGAGTACCATGGTTAGTTACAAGTAAGTTACGTAGTGTCTTGTCATTACAATGTAGGTACATTGCAAGTGTGAATCCTTTTAAGCGCCCATTCACACGGCCATGGGCATTTTACATGTGCCCGCCTGAACGACATAGGGCCCGGCGCATATATACGCTGAGGCCGCAATGCCGTGGGGCCTGGGGAGACATTGCCCCTTCCCTCTCCCTCGCCGGCTCACCACCTCTCTCCTCCCCTATGGCCATTTGCAATGGAAGGGGGCGGTGCGAAGATTCCACCCCTTGTCCTCAGCCAGCAACGGGAGGGTGCAGAGCTTAACTCCTCCCCTGTCCCACCCCCTCCCATTACAAACAGCAGCAATGGGCGGAGAGAAGAAAAGAAGGGGGATGGAGTTTAGCAGGTCACGCTGCTAAACTCCCTCCTACCTCCCTTCTCCGGCAGCTAGTATAGGCTCTCACAGGAATCTATGCAGCTGCCGCCAATGGCGTGAAAGCGCCCGGTCAGGTACTTTTGCACCATAGAAATACGCCCCTGTGCACTGATGCATTGTATGCCAATGCATCAGAGGGGCAGCGTATATTCGCCGGGGCGTGAAAATGTTTAAGGTCAGAAATGCTATCTTTTCTCCTTAGAGAGAGCACCTAGACGGTGAGTGAGAAGACTCAAATGGCCATGCACGCTCCTCTGGGTAATATGTAAATAAGGGAGATGGAATAAAACCTCTACAGTGCCACCTATTGGAAGGCAGCATTCCTTCCAATAGGCTTAAGGAATGCTGCCTTCCAATAGGTGGCACTGTAGAGGTTTTATTCCATCTCCCTTATTTGAAATGTTTAAGTAACTTTTGCTCTCCCATGGAGTCAGGGGCGTAGCTAGAGGCTCATGGGCCAGGGTCCTAAAGTTTATCTTGGGCCCCCCAACTTCTCTTAACCCCATAACGCATGAGGCGTAACTTGAAGCTTCTGGGCACCAATGCAAAACCTGTAACAGGGCCCACAACTGTAATTCCTTAGTCATAGTACTGGGCTTCCTATAGGGAGAAGAGAGGCCTTATGTGTCCCCTAAGGCTTCTGGGCCCGGGTGCAACTGCATCCCTTATAGTTACGCCAGTGCATGGAGTGACCCCATGCTACATTTCCTGTTAAGTAAAGGTAATTTTGTTAAAGTAATTTCTGCCTCCATCTTTCAGCTGCTGTGCCATCACATTAACATGCCCCTCGCGCCTCATTCACGATCTATTTCACATACCTCTTTATTAATGAAAATGCTAATACGCAGTTGCTAATTTATTCATAGATTTCCAGGAGGAATAACAGAGGAACATGACAATACAGAGTTGTGTTCCAGCACTAGAAGTTTATGGGGAATACCAGCATTTACAACAGACAGGTCATAAGAATGGACAGGTCTTCTTTAAATCAGAATGTGTTACCTGAACTGATTAGATGTAAAAGGGAATATAAAGTGGATTTTGTATGAAAATGATCTGAAAGCTTGATCTGATATAAGATTTACATGCAGATAATTCTGGATAATTGTTATATTGTTCACATTGATCTGGAACGCTATCTTTTCTCCTTAGGGAGAGCACCCAGAAGATGAGTGAGTGAGAAGACTTATAAGGCCATTCATGCTCCTCTGGGTAATATGCAAATAAGAGAGATGGAATAATACATCTGCAGCGCCACCTATTGGAAGGCAGCATTCCTGCAAGTCAATGTTAGACTCTTTATACAAGCCTTTAACAATGACTGGGAATTGTTCGCATTGTGACACAATAGACGCTTTGCAAAGGGCTTCAAATTAAAAGCTTCATTCTATATAACATTGCTGTATGGAGAAGAGTGATATACATCCAAGGACACAAACCCAGGACTCTATCTGCCATTCCAGACACCTCTTCATATATTCTCACAGCAGCTGATTGTGTCACCTATAGCTAATATAGACATTTACAGACAGAACTCCCACCTGTGTAAAGGAGAACTCCGACAAGAAGCCTGAACCTTATAATTATTCTATATGTATAGTTATCACAAACCATAGTCTGAGTGTGATTGAGACGTTAGTTAGTAACTGGGGGTTGACAGCACTGCATCTGCATTTCCCATTGAGTCATACTTTCCAACTCTTAGAGAATTGTCTTGGAGGTTCCCAAAATGGGGAGAGATCACCTTACCAGCAGAGCAAGCACGTCTTGGGGAGCTTGCCACATACATATATTGCCACCATTGAGTTCAATAATAGCTGTCAGCATCAATTGGACACTGTCATTATCCTGTTGATGAAGAGTGATGGTAACGCCCAGTTGTCAATTTATTCATGCATTTCCAAGAGGAATAATAAAAAAAATGGCACAACACAGAGTTCTAGGAAAAAGTCACAAAAGCTGACATGTTCTGTTCAGAGGGTCATCATCTCACATACAACAGCAGGGTCTTAAAAGAGTAATTGCACATAAATCCCATAATATTCTGAAAATCCCCTTATGGTACTGAGGTCTTATAATTCTGTTAAGCCAGTGATGTAACACAGATACCCTAGACATTCCCAATTCTCTTACTGAGCAAAGAGCTGATGTATTCCCATTTCTTCCCCCACTATATAAAAATCCCAGATATTCCTGATTTTATATTGATTGCAATGGGTTTGTTTTCATTCCCTTCTTTGTGCAAGCAGTTCATGCAAAAGAACACAGCATGCTATACTTTTAGAAGTCTGTGGAGTTGCACAAATGCACGTACAATGTGCAATAGGATGCACAGTATGTTGCACAATTCCACAAGAAAAATGACACATCTGGAATTCATTAGGCTAAGTAGCCATTGAAATCGGGGTGTGGTTGTGTCCCATGCACAAAAAAACATGCCCTGCGAGTTTAAAAAGAACAGTAAAATACGCTGATACGTGCACAAAAACGCCCTGCTCTGTGCGCAAATACATTCCAGTGAGGCATGCGCAAAAACGCATACGCCTGTGTGAAGCTGCCCTTCTACAAAGATCTTTTAATCACCCATTATATACAGATTCCAGATATTTCTGATCCCCCCACTATACATGGATCCCAGACATTTCCAATTCCTCCCTACTATACATGGATCACAGATATTCCTGATTCCCCGCTATTCATGGATCCCAGATATTCCTGATGGCTCCACTGTACATGGATTCCAGATATTTCTGATCCCCCTACTATATATGGATCCCAGATATTTCCACTTCACCCCTACTATACATGGATCACAGATAGTCCTTATCCCCACACTATACATGGATCTCAGAAAGTCCTGTTCCTCCCACTATTCATGGATCCCAGATATTCCTGATGGCCCCAATGTACATGAATCTCAGATGTTCCTAATGGCTCCACTCTACATGGAACTCAGATGTTCCTGATGGCTCCACTGTACATGGATCCTAGATATTCCTGATGGCTCCACTGTACATGGATCCCAGATATTTCTGATCCCCCTACTATATATGGATCCCAGATATTTCCAATTCCCCCCCCCCCCACACCCCCACACACACACTATACATGGATCACAGATAGTCCTGAATCCCCAATATAAAGTAGATCCCAGATATTCCTGATGGCCCCTACAGAGGGATGTGATATTCCACAATTCCATGATTCTCCCAGATTGCTGATCACACCTCGGTATAGACTCCATAATTCTCTGCTTCTCATCATACTGTAGAGATTGCAGACATCCTGATTATATCACGGACATAGATCCCAGAATTTCCTAATTCTCTTGATCACTTGATTCCCCATCTCAGCATAGACCACACCATTCTCTACTTCCCCCAATACAGTACGAAAGATCCCAGATATCTTGCTAATCATTGCCACAGATCCCAGAATTTCAAAAATCTTCCAGATTCTTGATTACTTCATCACAGTACAGACTCTACGATTCCCCGTTTCTCCTAGATTCCTGATCATCTCATCACCACAGAGGCCTCACAGTTTTGTAATTCCCACCAGATACCATGATAATACTACCACTACTATATATAATATAATATACACAGTAAACCCAAAATCGGGTTTTAATGCCCCAGGTGGTACCTGTTGGAACCACATAAAATCGGAGAAGGCACTGAGCAATCAAAACGGAGGATGGTCCCCTTCTCAATCGGATCAGCAGCCTTTCCACCACAACTGCAGATGAGGGGGTCAAACCATCTACAAGGAAAAAAAGGAAAAACAGATAGGCGCTAGAGGATCCACTATAAAGCCACACAGCTATATATCAAAAGACAATCTCAGCAACACTTACTTGGAGGTAGTAGGGGGAAAAATTAATCTCATACCCCTAACTACTCTAAAAATATCCATTGCAAACTTATGGCTTTCCCCTGAGGAAGGGGATCTACTACACATATTCCTTGAAATGTGTTAATCTTTTCGCATTGAATAAAGGTTCATCTGGATTTGGAAGACTGTGCCACCTGTCTTTAAATGGGCATCCCTGGATATTTTAGGGTAAGCTAGGGATGTAAAAATAATTTCCTTCCTCTCCAAGTACCGTAAGTGTTGCTGAGATTGTCTTTTGATATATAGCTTTGTGGCTTTATAGTGAATTCTCTAGTTTTTTTTCTTTTTTTTCTTGCACATCCTGATGGTTTTATCTCTATCGCATGGCTCACATTCTCTAATTATCCCACATTCCTGATTACCGTAGCTGAATGATTCTCTAATTTTCCTGATCATCCCACAGCACAGATCCCTCAGTTCTCTACTTCCCACCAAATATCATGATCCTATCACTGACACAAATACCAGAATTCCATGATTCTCCCTGATTCCCCATCCCAATATAGACCCACAACTCTCCATTTCCCGCCATACTGTAGACAAATCCCAGGTATCCCGATAATCCTACCATGGCCACAGATCCAAGAATATCAGCAATCTCCCAAATTCTTCACTAATTCATCTTCATATGTAATCTATAATTCTCTACTTCCCAAAATGCTGTACCCAGACCCGACATATCCTGATGACCCTATCATTGCCACATATGCCAATACTCCCTGATTATCTCAGATTCCCAGTTACCCTACAGTATAGACAATTCTCTATTCCCACCAGATATGTTGATCCTATCACTGCCACAGATCCTACAATTCTCTATTTTGCACCAGATATCCTGATCCTATCATTGCCACAGATCCTGGTATTCTCCTATTCTCCCATACTCCTTATCTTATCACCTACTTCCTGATAATCCCACCATATATACCCCAGATATCCTGATTAATGGCCCTATTACACCAAATGAGAACCTCATGATTTTTTTTTTGCCTGAGCAAACCAGCTGGTGACATGATTACCAGCTCATTTGCTTCCGTGCAACCTGTTTAGACAGGCAAATCATTCTCAGGAATCGTGAACTTCTCATTTAGTGTTTCACATTCCTATATGAAACACTGAACAATCAGCATTCAAACACAGCAAGAAGACAACAAGACGACGATGATTTTTATGCCAGCTGAAACTGAATGATGATCGAGAAGCGTGCGATCCTCGTTCGCCGTTCAGTCGGTGGCTCAGGTTTAAACTGAATGATTATTGTTCACTTTCGTCTATTTAAATTATTTTTGGAATGATAATCATTGCGTCTAAATGCACCATTATCAAGATTCCATCACTGAAAACGGCCATATACTCACTGATACAGGAGGGTAAATATGTGTACGAACCTCAGCATGCAGGCTGCCAAACTACCAAATGAGGGAGACAGTTACACCTGTGGGGGACACCGATGAGACAGCCACTCACACAACCTCCTAATATAGAGGGGGGTGGTTACTTGGTGTATACTTCCACACAGAGTGGATACAAAGTGCCAGACCTTCTGATACTTGTAGTACACCATGTAAGTCAGCAACCTATTAATGGCGCCATAGTAGTTTGGCGGTCTGCCCTGCACCTCAAAAAGTGAACCACATTGGTACTGTCACCGTAGGCTCATCGGTGTCCTCCACGGGTCATTCTGTCTAAATGCACCATTATCAAGATTCCATCACTGAAAGTGGCCATATACTTACTGATACAGGAGGGCAAATATCTGCACCACCTCAACATGCAGGCTGCCAAACTACCAAATGAGGAAGCCAGTTACACCCATGGAGAACACAGATGAGTTCAGGGCGACAGTACCAATGTGGTTCACTTTTTGAGGTGCAGGGCAGCCAGCCGAACTATTATGGCGTCACTAATAGGTTGCTAGTCTGCATGGTGCACCACATGTATCAGAAGGTCTGACACTTTGTATCTACTCAGTGCAGGAGTATACACCAAGCAGCCACCCTCTCCACAGGTGTAACTGGCTCCTTCATTTGGCAGTGTGGTAGCCTGCATGCTGAGGTGGCGCACATATTTGCCCTCCTGTATCAGTAAGTATATGGCCGTTTTCAATGATTGTTTGTTTTTATATTTCCCTTTTTGTGATACATTATCAGGATTCTGGATTACCCTATGGCATGGACTGAATAATTTTCTACTTCCCACCAGATATCCTGATCCCATCAGTAACACAGATTCTAGAATTCCCTGATTCTCACAGATTCCTGATCACTACTTCCTGATCACCCCACCACAGACCCCACAGTTCTCTACATCCCACCACAACATACACAGAACCCAGATATCCTAATGATCCTATTACTACCACTGATCCTAGGATTCCCTGATTGTCCCAAATTCCTGATCACTACATAGACCTCACAATTCTATACTTTCCAACATACTGTGCAAAGACTTCAAATAACCTAATAATCCTTTTACAACAACATCCCAGAAATCTCACGTACTCCTAGTTTCTTACTCGCCTCATCACTGATTAACCCTCTACATAGAGCCCACAGGTCTCTACATCCCACCAGACCATACCCAGACCCAGATATCCTAATAATCCTATTACTACCACAGATCTCATAATTTCTTGATTCTCTCTGACCAATCACAGCATAGACCCCACAATTCTCAACTTTTCACCAGGTCTTCAAGACCTATACTGATATAACTGCCAGAATTCTTCTACATTAATGATCACCCCATCACCATATAGACCCCACAATTTTCTACTTATCAACTACAGGATACTCAGACCCCAGATATCCCGCTGATCGTACCATTGCCACATACCCCACAATGCTCTGCTTTACCCTATAGCATATAGGCCATATAGTTCTCTGCTTTCCACCAGATATCCTGATCCTATCACAGATCCTATAATTCCCCAATTATCACAGATTCCTAATCACCTCATCACTACTTCCTGATTACCATGTCATATACCCCACTGTTCTCAACATCCCACCACACCATACAAAGACCTCAGAAATCCTGATAATCCTATTACCAGATCCCACAATTCCCTGATTCTGACAGATTTCTAATCACCTAATAACTGCTTCTTGATTACCCCTCCACATAGACCCCACAGTTCTTTACATCCCACCAGACCCTACACAGATCCCATATATCCTAATAATCCTACAGATCCTAGAATTCCTTGATTCTCCCAGATTTTCCGATTCTTCCTTTTCTTCATAACACTACATAGACTTTGCAATTCCTTATTTTCCACCTCTGTTAGATCCTTAAAACCCTTTCACTGACAGATCCCAGAATCCCCTCATTCTCCCAGATCCCTGATTACCCCCATCATTGCAAAGATCCCTCAATTCTCTTCTTCCCGACAGACATCCTGATTCTATCCTTGCCACACTTCCTAAAATTCCCAATTCTCCCATATTGCTAATCACACCTCATCACTGCTTCCTCCACATAGACCCCACAGTTCTCTACGTTCCACCAGACTATACACAGACCCCAGATATCCGAATAATCCCACTACAACCAGAGATCCCAGATTCTCCCAGATCATCATATCACTACATAGACTTCACAATTCTCTACTTCCCAACTCTGCTAGATCCTTAAGACCCTTTCAGATCCCAGAATCCCCTCATTCTCCCAGATTCCCCTCATCATTGCAGAGACCCCTCAGTTCTCTACTTCCCCCCACACTGTCCACAGATCCCTGATTTCCAGATTAAATCCGTGCCACAAATCCCAAAATTTCATGGATTTTCCTATTCCCAACACAGGACTTGAATGTCAGTTTCCCCCCTCTGTCTGCACACATACCCCATCTTCCAGCTTTTCCCCTGCAAGCACCCATGAAGTCGCATTCCCTCACATCGTCTGTATTGCGCCCTCGCATCCTGCTGCTGGTTAAGCGGAAGATGCTTTGGAATCAGCAGCAGCTGGTAGAGATGTTGTTGCATTGAGAGGGACTTATGCAGGCGGCTATGATGAATGCCTTTCATTCAGACAGACTTTGATCAATCCTTCAAGCCAATGCTTCAAGACGGGGGGAAAAAAACCCTCACTTTTTCGCGATAGCCATTTCTCTCTGTCACTGCGTACTTAACCTACGGCCAATCAGAGCCCAGCACATCCTGATCTTCCCTAAATACCTCCCCGCCATTCAGATTTAAATACAAGGTTGTGCATTGTTCTCGCTCTCTCCATCCTTAGACTCCGACATGAAACGAGCTGGGGAGGAAAAAGAACAATTTAATGCATTTGTTTTTAGCCTTTGTGTTTTTAAGGTGGCGCAGTGATTCGCTTAAACTCATCAAGCAGATTTAGCAGGGATACCTTAAGAGGGGTCCCTTTTTTTTTTCTTGCTCGCATAGCCTGGCTTAGCTGCATTA